>NC_073627.1:97002980-97306011 GCF_029407905.1 Bubalus kerabau | reverse complement strand
TTTTTAAGGAATCTCCACACTGTTCTCCATAGTGGCTGTACTAGTTTGCATTCCCACCAATAGTGTAAGAAGTTTCCTTTTTCTCTGCACCCTTGACAGCATTTATTGTTTGTAGACTTCTTGATAGCAGCCATTCTGAGTGGCATGAGATGGTACTTCATTGTGGTTTTGATTTGCATTTCTCTGATAATGAGTGATGTTGAGCATCTTTTCATGTGTTTGTTAGCCATCTGTATGTCTTCTTTGGAGAAATGTCTATTTAGTTCTTTGGCCCATTTTTTGATTGGGTCGTTTATTTTTCTGGAATTGAGCTGCAGGAGTTGCTTGTATATTTTTGAGATTAATTCTTTGTCAGTTGCTTCATTTGCTATTATTTTCTTCCATTCCAAAGGCCGTCTTTTCACCTTGCTTATAGTTTCCTTCATTGTACAAAAGCTTTTAAGTTTAATTAGGTCCCATTTGTTTATTTTTGCTTTTATTTCCATTAAGAGTAGAGGAGCTTTTAAAGAGAAAATAAGTTAACAGTAAGAACTAAACTATTCATAATACTATGGACTTCCCTGGTGGCTCAGATGGTAAAGCGTCTGTCTACAATGCGGGAGACCTGGGTTCCATCCCTGGGTTGGGAAGATCCCCTGGAGAAGGAAATGGCAATCCACTCCGGTACTATTGCCTGGAAAATCCCATGGACAGAGGAGCCTGGTAGGCTACAGTCCATGGGGTCGCAAAGAGTCTGACATGAGAATACTGGGATGACCCAGAGGGATAGTATGGAGAGGGAGGTGGGAGGAGGGTTCAGGATGGGGAACATATGTATACCTGTGGCGGATTCATTTTGATATATGGCAAAACCAATACAATATTGTAAAGTTAAAAAATTAAATTAAATTAAAAAAATAAATAAAAGACCAAGAAGAAACATCAGCCAAGGAAATCAGAGGAAATCTTATACTAATTCATCATACACTAGTCATATATATAATATACTTTATATACTGAACATCATATATTAATCCACTTCCCCTTGCCTCACAAGTTGTTCTTTCCCTAATATTAGTCATACATATTGAAGCAGTTTAGCATGCATGCATGAAGAAAATTAGTACCACTTCCAAAATTAATATTTTATAACTGATGAAACTTTTCACTATTCTCAAAACCTCGATGTACTTCCAATCACACAATTTTTTTTACAGGTTGTTTCCTTTACCACTTCAGCTCAATGACTTCTTTCCATTAATCTTTGCCCATCAGAAAATAACTAGGTAATTTGTTCTAGCATCCCTGTGTACAAATATGTGCTCAGTCACTTAGTCATGTCTTCCTCTTTGCAACCCCATGGACTGTAGCCCGCCAGACTCCTCTATCTATGGAATTTTCCAGACAAGAATACTTGAGTGGGTTGCCAGTTCCCCCTCCAGGGTATGTTTCCAACCCAGGGATTGAACTCAGGTCTCTTGCGTCTCCTGCATTGGCAAGTGGATTCTTTACCACTATACCACCTGAGAAGCCCCTCTAGTATTCTTGGATAGTAACAATCTGAAGCTCATGGGAAAAAATTACTAAAATGCCAGATACTTGGTTTTCAAAATATACAAACCACAGTCATTTCTTAAATCTGAATATAGAGGGACTATTCATCAGTACTAATGAGTTAACTTTCATTCATTATTGTCAAATGATCAGGATCCCACAAAATTCCCCAAAGTATTTGTGAGGTAATTTATTTACCAGAATCTGTCCTATTAGGCTCTATATATCCTTTTAGTCAATAAGTTAGTAAATATTTCAACATCAGAAGCCTTTTTGAGAAATGAATGAAAAATGTGAAAACTTTCCCCATAAAAATGCACTGCATCACTGAAAAATAAGCTAGGATGAAACAGAATTCAAAACAAAAGAATAGAAGATCATTTCTCTTTCACGTAGATAAGCAGTCCAGGGGTAATTTGGCATCCACATGGTAGTAGGGAGCCAAGCTAGTTCCATCTTGTGGTTTTACTGGGCACAGTTGTCATTTCTGAGACCTCTCATGCACCCAGGAAGTACTGCAGCTCTTGCCATTTTGTCTATATTCAAGCCAGCAGGAGGGGAGGAAAGATAAAGGACATCCTCTATTCTTTAAAAGTCACTTCACAGAGTTCTCATCTTACTTCTACTAACATTTCATTGGCTGAAATGTATGACCACACTAACTTCAAGAGAGGCTGAACAATCTAAGGAAGATTAGGAAGATGGAAGCTAAGAGACCACCAGCAGACTCTGCCATGTGCATTGCACACGCACCCGTACATTTTGCACTCATATTCCAGGCAGTTTATGAAGCTCTCCTCCTGAAGCCTATCCCAAGAATTTGTCACACAGATGCAATGTCAAGAACCCCTGTTCACATGGTAAAAATTCCCACAGTCTAGGATACTGGGTTTATGGCATCATATATGATCTTGTTGGGTGAATGCCATTAGTAGAAAGCCCTGACAAGTAGAAGCTCTATGGTGACTATATGGAACATCTAAAGGTAATTCATGTCTATTTTCTGACTTTCATTTTATCCTATATGGCAAGAATTCAGCCTCACTAAAATACTTTTTCATTTATTTCTAGTACAATTCAGGATACCTTCCACATATACCTGCCACCAAGTCTTCTCAGCTATCGTCTGATGATTTGTTTTCCCCCCTCTCCTATCTCAGCCTTTGTGAAGATTTCTTCCCCAGAAATGACAATTTCAAGCCTTTGGCTGGTTGAAGGGGTTTTGGGGTTTTTTTTTTTACTATTTCTGTGGGAAAATGGCTTTTCATAGAAGTTCTAAGAATTTGGAGACTAATCTAGGGAAAAGAGGGCTTCCTTGGTGATGCAGATGGCAAAGCATCTGTCTGCAACGCAGGAGACCTGGCTTCGATCCTTGGGTTGGGAAGATCCCCTGGAGAAGGAAATGGCAGCCCACTCCAGTATTCTTGCCTGGAAAATCCCATGGACGGCGGAGCCTGATAGGCTATCGTCCATGGGGTGCAAAGAGTCAGACACGACTTCACTTTCACTTTCTTTCACTTTCTAGGGAAAAGATCCAACCGTGAGGTGGTTGAAGCACACACAGACTTGAGCTCTGACATGTCTGCCTGTGGGGGAGTCCAGATGCTTTGGGTGGGTTAGGGGAGGGGGAGACAGTGGAAGTATTACTACCCAGAGGGGAAGAAGGCAAGGGGATTCTCAGGGAGAGGAAGACCAGAGATGGGGCTTAAGTACCTAGGTGATGTCACTTATCAGGACAGCAGGACATCTCTGGGTCAGAGAACTTTGAAGGGGAGCAGAGACTTGGGTCGTTATAACTATATTAGGTCTTTTCAACAGGTGATAGCTATCATGGAGAGGTTTCACAGGGCACATAAATAAGCAAGCCCTTACAAGGTAAATTTTTGCTTTTTTGTACTATATTTTTTAAAAATGTATGTGTATAAATCTGACCTTGGCATCAGAGGGATTTTGAGCTAATGGACTAACAGTTCCAGCCTGCAGTGAGGAAATAACCTAGGAGCCAATACACAGAAGCCACCTTTGGCTCATTTGTACAACACTTCTCAACCTCATGACAGATAAGAACTCTGCTGAAAACCATCCTCGCCCCTTGTCAGCTGAGAAAAAAAAATGCACAACCTTTATTCAGGGGACATTCTTAGGACTTTAAGCCCAGGGGACAGTATTTCAGATGCTGAGATGAGAAAACTGAGAAAACTCTTTCAAAGAGGACAGGTGGGAAGCCAGGATATATAGGAGTTTTTGCAATAATATCAGGTAGTAAGAATAAAAGATTATCATTCATAAAAGAAAACTAGATATGTCAAGTTAAGGAATTTAGCAATTTTCTACATATGAGAAGATACAAGAGTCTGGACTCACTGAAATCATTCCTTTGCTATGTACCTCAGCTATCTGGAACCAGCACCCTTCATTTCTCCTCTGAAGTTTCCTGAAGCTGCTCTGTCAGGGGTGGCTGCAATCTGATGACTGCTAGATGACAGGCATCTTTTGGTCCCATTCTCAGAGCTCACTGTCAGGGCAGCGGTAATGTGCTGGCTTGATGGCTGCAACATCCTTTGTTTACTGACATGGCAGGCAATATTTTATCTCTCAACCCACAGAACAGTTAATGAGCTAAGGTCTCTAAGTGTCCTAATGGAGGATAATTTTTTGGAGTCCTTGGTCTATTCATGCTACCTGGTGCCCTGGGTAGAATGCTGATGAAGAAGAGGCTTGTGCAAATTTGTGATTTACCACACAGTTCAGGCTGGAACCCACAGCCAGAAAGGCTGGCAGCTTGGATACAGTCTCCCAGTCCCTGAACAGTCTCTTTCTATAGTGGCTCCAACAGAGCATGTATGGATAGAAGAGTCTTAGCAGCAAGCTTCTGGAGAATGCCTCAGGAAAGAAAGATGACCTGACGAATGTAACACTTGGTATTGTGTTCATTATAGCAAACAATGGCATCTGATAAGTCTAAAATGTAAGGACAAATTTCAAGAGAAGCTGATTAAATGCCAAAAGAGTTGCAGATAAGGATTTTCACATGCATTTCTGAAACCCGTGAAATGAATGCTAAAGTTGACCATTAAGAAGAACAGAAATGATTTAATAAAGATTTGTATGCTTGTAAACTGAAATGTACATTAGAGTGAATGAAATGACACAGGATGCTTGCATATGTTTCTAGGTTGATAACATCCTAGCCTGCTTTTTGAAAAACACTTTTATCAATTTACAAATGACCCCCTCCATGAGCTTCATAGAGCATCCTGATAATTTAGTCATGCATCTTGACTACAAAGTTATATAATTATTTGTAAATGCTTTCACCTTTTGAGCAACATGGTATGTTTATTCCACCACAATCTATTTGTTGATTCTGAATTTAGATGCACGATTTTGGAGAGATAGGCATCGGTATAGGATTTAAATTATACCTTTATGTCCTTTATCTGAAGATGTAAAGGCTTCTACAACCTTGGAGACTAACAGGGACCAGAAATTTTTAGAAGTTATAAGTAGAGGAAGAAATTTATTTCAAGTGATATACATGGATATATTTCTGATAAACTCTTGAGAAGAAAAGACTGCACTCACTTTTCTAGAAATTCAAGGGAAGTTCTATTGATGTCTTGACCTTCTATCTTATCTCAGGCTGAAATAGAAGTCTTATAGTGAAAGCAGATAGAGGCACAATGTAATATGAGCTAGAAAAGTAAAGTATGGAGTATGGTTAACAGCACAGGTTGGCATTAAATAATATATATTTAAGTTTGCACAGATATTCATTTCAATTGTTACTGCTATGCTGCCAGTAACTTTTCAAGTGCTGAAATATTTTTCCTAAGCTCTTTTCAGACACTTTCTGTCATCTATATGCCCTATATATAGATAGGTAGATTCCTTAGGATGAGATTATTTTTAAATAAGCACAGAAATACTTATTCACCAGAAATAAATTTCAACCAAGCCTTGACGCCAAAAAATTCCATATTTTCCATTATTTAATCTACCAGGTTTATTTTAAAAACATACTGGCTCCTGTGTGTGCGCTAAGTCTCTTCAGTCATGTCTGACTCCTTGAGACCCCATGTAGTGTAGCCCGCCAGGCTCTTCTGTCCATGGGATTCTCCAGGTAAGTATACTGGAGTGGTTTGTCATGCCCTCCTCCAGCAGATCTTCCCAATCCAGGGATCAAACCCACATCTCGTACATCTCCTGCATTGCCAGGTGAGTTCTTTACCACTAGTACCACCTGGGAAGCCTATTTAACCGACCAAGCTTATTTTTAAAACATATTGACTCACTAAATGCTAAAGAAGCACTGCATACACTGGTCTGTGTGTTCTTTGATATCAGGGACCATGTCCTCTTAATCCACACTATCCCAACATTTAGCGTAGTGACTAGCTTCTAATAGTATTCCATAAACATGGTAACATGTGCAAGGCTGAAAAAAAGATACATGATTAATGGAAACTCTGTGAGAACAGGGAATATTCTTCTGTGTCATTTATGTGAACACAACTAGGAAAAATAAATATTTTCTAAATGAATGAAGTGGCATTAATTATTTGTATATTCATACGCTAATTTCAAAGTTCTAAGCACTTTGGTCTCAGAATTTTTTTCCATCTCAATAATCAAACTTGGCAATTGGAATTTTGAAAGAAATATAATTTACTAGAGAAAGGAAAGAGATTATGTTGGTGCAAAACTAGTTATGGTTTATGCATTGTTGACATTTGCTGTTTGATACTGGAATACAGTCTAAATAAATATTATTATGTTATACATCATTTTACTGCATATTTCTCACTTTATGCTTTTTACTAATGTCATTTACTTGCTGGTTATTAATATTTTATATTTGTTTTAGACTATGGAAATGATGTTAGACAAAAAGTAAATTCAAGAAATTTTCTTATTTCAAATGGGTTGTAAAGCAGCAGAGACAACTCACAACATCAACAACACATTTGACCCAGGAACTACTAACACATGTGCAGTGGTGGTTCAAGAAGTTTCGCAAAGGAGACAAGAGCCTTGAAGATGAGGAGTGCAACGGCTGGCCATCAGAAGTTGACAGCAACCAATAGAGAGCAATCATTCATCCTGATGATTGCTGTAAGCTGATCCTCTTACAGATACATGAGGAGTTACTGAAGAACTCAACATCAACCATCTGGTCGTTTGGCATTTACTTGAAGCAAATTGGAAAGGTGAAAAAGCTCGATAAGTGGGTGCCTCATGAGTTGACTGCAAATCAAAAAAAAAAAAATATTGTTTTGAAGTGTCATCTTCTCATATTCTACACAACAATAACAAATCATTTCTCAATAGGATTGTGATGTGCAATGAAAAGTGGATTGTAATATGATAACCAGTGATGAGCAAGGTAGCGGTTGAATCGAGAAGACGTTTCAAAGCACTTGCAAAAGCCAAACTTGCACCGAAAAAAGGTCATGGTCACTGTTTGGTGTTCTGCTGCCTGTCTGATCCACTACAGCTTTCTGAATCCTGGTGAAATCATTCCATCTGAGAGGTATGTTCAGCAAATAAATGCTGCTGCTGCTGCTAAGTCGCTTCAGTCGTGTCCGACTCTGTGCGACCCCATAGATGGCAGCCCACCAGACTCCCCCGTCCCTGGGATTCTCCAGGCAAGAACACTGGAGTGGGTTGCCATGTCCTTCTCCAATGCATGAAAGTGAAAAGTGAAAGTGAAGTCACTCCGTCGTGTCCGACTCTGTGCAACCCCATGGACTGCAGCCTACCAGGCTCCTCCGCCCATGGGATTTTCCAGGCAAGAATACTGGTGTGGGCAGCAAATAAATGAGATGCACCAAAAACTGCAATGACTTCAGCCGACACTGGTGACCGGAAAGGGCTCAATTCTTCTCCACATCAATGCCCAACCACACATCCTACAACCAATGCTCCAAAAGTTGAATGAATTGAGCTATGAAATTTTGCCTCATCCACCATATTCACCTGACTTCTTGCCGAATGACCACCACTTCTTCAATCATCTCAACAACTTTTTGCAGGGAAAATGTTTCCACAACCAACAAGAGACAGAAAATGCTTTCCGAGAGTTCGTCAAATCCTGAAGCATGGATTTTTACACCACAGGAATAAACATTTATTTCTCATTGGCAAAAATCTGTTGATTGTTATGGTTCCTATTTTTATTAATAAAAATGTGTTTCAGCCTAGTTATAATGATTTAAAATTCACAGTCCCAAATCATAATAATGTTTGCATCAACCTAATATTTGCTCTCATCCACTTAAAGACCCCAAATTACATATATCTCAACATCATTAATAAGAAAATATCTACAAACCGCAGGTTGATAGATGGGAAAGTGGTGAGAAAATAGAATTTAAGAGTGTTAAATAAATGATACTTCAAACTGTCGGCTGCCAGGCAGAAATGATATGCAATTAGTCTAATAAGGTCAATATGTAGTCCAAAGTTAGTAATTACAATTGTAATGGTTTACTATATTGAAACATAATCTTGATTTCAAACAAATTTTCTCTGGACCTCAACTCATCCTAGCACTGAATTATAACTGTGCTTTCATTTTCTCATTTCTATATATAAAATCTGTAATGAAAGCATTTTCCCAGATATTTTGTATAGTATTGACCATCTTTATATTAGTAAAGGAACTACCAAAGATAAAGATTCAAGCCAGTAATGTTTAAATTTATTTAATCAGTCTAAGAAAAGGCTTTAGTGGGCAAAAGTACTGAAAATGATGATTAAGTCAATACCTTCTTAAATATTTCTGGTTTGGCTTTACTTTCCCTATCCTTAATTATCACGTAGCAAAGCATCAGCTGTGTTTGTTTCCCACTCTACATTTAGTTACTTGTTTTTAATATAATTTGTATAACTTTGTGCACAGAAATACTAATCTCAGAAACATCTGTTTCCACTTCTACATATACCCAGCACTGTTCCTCACATCACTAATGGTACTAAAAATAGGGCATGGTATTGTTGTTTGTTCACTAATTCGTGTCTGACTCTCTGTGACCCCACAGACTGCAGCAAGCCAGGCTCCCCTGTCCTTCCTTGTCTCCCAGAGTTTGCTCAAAATCATGTCCATTGAGTCAGTGATGCTATCTAACCATCTCATCCTCTGTCTCCTCCTTCTTATATAATTTCTGTCAACTGATTCTAACAATAAGCTTTTAGAATATCACGTATTCAGTGATTCATTCATTTATTCAGCATTCAATAACTAGTGATGTTTCAGATATTGGGAAAGTTGATGCTCTTTCGATCATGAACAATAGAATAGAGCTCTTTGATGACAGTTGTGGCATTACAGAAGTGAAGGCCACAATGAACATAAACAACAGAATGTGACCTGACAGAGACTTGCATAAGAAAAAATAGAACACAGAGCTGGGAGTTAGTAGAAGCACAGAGGGAGAAGGCAATGGCACCCCACTCCAGTACTGCTGCCTGGAAAATCCCATGGATGGAGGAGCCTGGTAGGCTGCAGTCCATGGGGTTGCTAAGAGTCGGACACGACTGAGCGACTTCACTTTCACTTTCCACTTTCATGCATTGGAAAAGGAAATGGCAACCCACTCCAGTGTTCTTGCCTGGAGAATCCCATGGATGCAGAAGCCTGATAGGCTGCAGTTCATGGGGTCGCACAGAGTTGGACACGACTGAATCGACTTAGCAGCAGCAGCAGAAGCACAGAAGTAGTAGGAAGAGCACTTTGGTAGAGGGAAGTGAAAAGGACATACTCTCCATCACAGGAGGAATATGTCATTGCCAAGGAACTGAAGGGAAGTCTGTGCTGCTGGAGCACAGAAAACATGGGAGAGGGTGGCAAGACGCTGCTGCTGCTGCTGCTAAGTCACTTCAGTCGTGTCCGGCTCTGTGCGACCCCATAGACGGCAGCCCACCAGGCTCCCCCGTCCCTGGGATTCTCCAGGCAAGAACACTGGAGTGGGTTGCCATTTCCTCCTCTAATGCATAAAAGTGAAAAGTGAAAGTGAAGTCACTCAGTCATGTCTGACTCTTAGCAACCTCATGGACTGCAGCCTACCAGGCTCCTCTGTCCATGGGATTTTCCAGGCGAGAGTACTGGAGTGGGGTGCCATTGCCTTCTCCAGCAAGATGCTAGGTGCTCCCCAAGATTCACTTTCCTTTCTGCTCAGAAGCTAGATCATATGTTTCAGTCACTGTTGGAGCTAGTTTTGGTAATATGGCTGAAACTGTCCCAAGGATTACTAGGGTATGTAATGTGCTTTTTCCAGGTCAAAGATCTTAAGAAGAAACTGTATCCCTTCAAGTTCTCTTTCTCCTGATTGGATGGAAATGCTGAAAAGGTTTTGGTATGGGTATCCCTACAAGAGAGAAAGGCCAGGGTCTGTAAATTATTGAATAGGGGGAAAAGGCTGTCCAATCAGAATACCTGCTTTGAACTATTAAAAGTGAGAAATATATTTTGTTACATTTGCTACATTATACAATTTGGGGTTATTTGTTGCTGAAATTTAGCTTAATATAGCTAGTACAGAAAATATGCAACTTAAAGTGAGTTACTATCATAGCAAAACTTATGATACTAAATGTAAATCAATGATATATTTTGCCAAGAAGCTAGAGACTCATGTTATACAGTAATAAAACATGTGATTAAATGTTGCCTATTATGATTAGGAAGGCAAATTGTGCCTGTAGAGCCTTTAATTTTTAGGAAAAGCTACTAGAAGGAATTACATTTTAGTGCTTACCCTTGGCTTCTTGTTCTTTACAACAAGGTAGTTAAAGAAAGAGGTGAGGGCAAAGTGAAAAGTGAAAGTGAAAGTCACTAAGTCGTGTCCAACTCTTTGGGACCCCATGGATTATATAGTCCATGGAATTCTCTAGGCCAGAATACTGAAGTGGGTAGCCTTTTCCTTCTCCAGGAGATCTTCCCAAATCAGGGATTGTACCCAGGACTCTCGCACTGCAGGCAGATTCTTTACCAGCTGAACCACAAGGGAAGCCTAAGAATACTGGAATGGGTAGCCTATCCCTTCTCTAGTGGATCTTCCCGGCCCAGGAATTGAACAGGGGTCTCCTGCATTGCAGATGGATTCTTGACCAACTGAGCTATCAGGGAAGCCCAAGGAATCAGGCAAGGAATTTCTGTTTTGCAAACAGAAATAAAGGGAACTAGAATGTGGCCAAAAGTGTATACTCTCACGGGGTATTATTACTGCTTCTGAGAATTCCAGAGTAGGAATGAAGATTATAATTTTTTTTTTTTTGGTTTTCCTTTTTATTTAATAATTTTGAGCAGCAAAGACTCATTAAGACTTCTCAGTTTTATAAGGGAACTCATTTCTGTGGCAAAGACAGACAAAGGGTAGACCATTATGTGGTCACACCACTCAAGGCTGTTTTCATGCACTCTGCTCCACCAGCACTTGCTTCACCTACACCCTACTCATGTGACTGACATTCCTACATACTTGTGCCAGGCCTCAGCTAATGATTGTTCTAGCTTTAGATCAGAACTCTCTACTATGCTTATCAAAGAGTTGAGGAACATGCCCCTCTGCTGGTTTCCCTGATAAACAGTAAGCCAACTTGACATCAATTCCCCCATCATTGCTAACCCACCTCTGCCCCACAGTGAAGACTGTCCTGCCCCACTATCTGATGCTTCAGGACCTTGACTCAGACTTGTAAGCTTCCCATATCCTTTAAACTACTGATGTCCCCATTGCTGACTCAAGGCTCTTTCTTCAGGCAAGCACAGGCCTGCAGAGTGTAGCCTACCAAGCCCATCCATGTGGTTTTAGATGACAATAATCAACTAACTAATAAGAGACAGGATTCAGAGAAGGAAGTGAAGAAATAAAGCAGAAAAATACAAATTAATCTAGGAAAGAACTTTATGTGGAGGTGACTGGAATCAAATGGAATAGATGTCTAAAATGCTTTGAGTAAATTCCCTGGGAGAAAAATCAAGTCTAGAACATCCTTTCACTGTTTGACCTATAAAACAATCCTTGAACTTTAAGCAGTTCAAGATTTCACCTGAACTTCTTCAACACCAGAAGAAGCAGGATGCATAAGCCCCCAAATCATCTCCCTCTTCAATTGTCAACTTATGCATTCGTGGTGGAAAATAGACAAGGATAAATTGTCTAGAAGCTGGAGACTTCCACAAAGTATATGCTACATCTCGTCAAGGAACTGACTCCACTGCCAAGGCTAGAGGCTTTTCCACTGCCTGCCCAAGGAGTTCCACCACTGGTATAAACATGTGACTCCTGTATGTTTCACAATGTTGTGTGTGTACGTAAGTACATATGTATGTATGTACTTGCAATAATCCTGTGCTTACTCTATCGTTATAAATTAGGAGTTTGGATTATGGAGGGTGAGGACAAAAACTTATTTGATTGACTAGAGGTCGCCAGACTATAAGGAAATGCAACCTTAATGAATGAACAGAATCATGCCTCTTCAAGACATCTTAAACTGTGAGATGAGTGCACACACTCTACACACACTCAATTCAGCTTCAGTTTATCATCTCCTAGGATGTGAAAATGTGTTCATACCTGACAAAGAGATGAAAAGGTATATTCGGTGATTAGAAAGCACCAAAAACATGAGAAAAATGTCACTACTGCCAGTGACTTTATGCACTAACCAAAACCCATAACCTCCTTTTCTTGAGAGTGTCCGGGGCTGCATTTCTCAACCTCCTATGCAGTGACTTGGGCTAAGATTTTGATATATAAAATATTTACCTGCAAAATATAAAACACTGAAGTAGCAAGTTTAAAGTATGTCTTACTCTCCATCTGTGTACATGGAACTTCAGAGCAATGTGAGAAGAATATAAACCATGAAATTCTTGCACACTAAATGCAGTGTTAAACTAATCCACAGAACTGTATCATTTACATAACTCTCTAGAATAAAGGTTACTACCAGTCTACCCTTGTACAACCTCTGCCAGGGCCAAGCAAATCTTTATATTTCCTACTTAATTCCTACTTAACCACTGGGTGGCAGAACTACTCTCAAACCTGTATCTGTTTGATATCCAAACCTTTCATTTTCCACCATTTCATACAACTTCCCAACAATGACACTCGTGAATTAGTTGTACTGAAATTGCTGAAGCATAATTCTCTATATGGCACTTGGGCTAAAACTACTGCTGACCAGTACTACAATATGTTTTCATGTAACTTTTCTTCAGTAACTTCTATAGGAACAAATAATTTCTCTCCATAAACCTAGGTCTCTCTCACTATACATTTACATTAGTCATCAATCATTCTTTTACATCATTTTCTTGAAACCATTCTTTATGCCCATTCTGTTTGAAATCAATTCACTTTCAGCAATCAAGTAGGACCATTAAATTTCTACTAAAAATATTCTAAGCATGTGGTCTAACCAATCGTTTTGCCATAACGTAACGTAGGCTGTCTGTATTCCAGATCCATCTTAGTGAAATGGGCTACTACCAAGTACGTTCTAGTGTGAAATCTCAAAGTAGCCCCTCATACCCTTAACAGCAGCCGAGAAAATATCTCAATAAATAACCCATTCTGCAATGTCATCCATTCTCTTCCACCTTTCTTGATTCATCCATAATATTGTAGTATATTTTTGCCTTTCTATGCCTAGTAAATTCTAAGCTTCTCTAAGACTAGGGGATTTGAACTATTCGCTGTTGTAACTATATTTTCTACAACAGTGCCTTCACCACCACCACCTCTACCACTTCCACTCTATAGTCAGGATTTTAAAGTCTCCCAAGTTTCTTAGTGCTTCTGCCTTTATTTCTAGTTTGATCAGTTATCCCCTTTAATTCCAATCCTTAGCATGTGGTCATGTTCTTCCCTCGCCAAGAATGATCTCTTTCCTCTGAGTAAAATCACATAGTCTTGTCCAACTCTTTGTAACCCCATGGGCTGTAGCCCACCAGGCTCCTCTGTCCATGGGATTCTTCAGAAAGAATACTGGAGTGGGTTGCCTTGCCCTCCTCCAGGGGATCTTCCCAACTCAGGAATCGAACCCAGGTCATCTGCATTGCAGGTGGATTCTTTACCAGCTGAGCCACCAAGGAAGCCCAAGAATACTGGAGTGGGTAGCCTATCCCTTTCCTGCACACCTACTCAAACAATATACATCAAAATTAGTGTCCTATGTTAGACTACAGACTCACCAAAACATGATTTTTAACATTTTACTTATTTGATGCCAAAATTATATACAGTTCATCTTGAGATAAAAATATAGACACTTCACTGAAAATTAAAATGTAAGTATGAAGTCAACAGAACTTCGTGACTTTTTACTTTACAATTAAAGTAAATCTTTACTGTCAGTCACTGTTCTATCACTGAACCATAAACATATTGACATAGCTGGCCCCCAAAATATAATGTTTATAGAACAGAACTAGTCACTTTCTTAGCTTAAATATCTCTGAAATCATAAGCATTTAACAATTTGTTGCCCATTGTCCATAATGTATAATGAGGTTTGTTTTGTTATGTTGACATGTTTTTTGATGTGGACCATTTTTTAAATTATTACTGAATTTGTTACAATATTATTTCTGTTTTCTGTTTCAGTTTTTTGGCCACAAGGCATGTGAGATCTTAGTTCACCAACCAGGGATCGAACCCACACCCACTGAACTGGAAGGTTAAATCTTAACCATTGGACTTCCAGGGAAGTCCCTATAATGAGGTTTTTAGTTATGTATACTTCCTGCTTTGTTAACTTTAATGTAAGCTTATTAGTAAATTTTAAATGTAGACTTCATAATAGAAATGTAAGTATTTAATTTACAAAGAGCTTCAAGGTTGAATTTTTACACAATTTTTTTAAAGAACAAAAAAGAAACTGGAAACATTAGAAAATAAGCAGAACAGAAGTGCCTCTGGATAACCTCTGGATAGAGATTTCCAGTATGACCTTGGCCAAACCTTTATAATTTACCCCTACTTTTCATATCTAGCTGGAAGTTGTTGTTTTTGTTTTGCTTGCTTTGTTTCTGTGAGAGATTTTAAAATTTATTTCTATGGTGTATTGTTACTTTTCCTTGAATCCAAGGGGCAAAATGAATCTAAAATTTACATAATGCTGAGCAGATTTTATTTCTCTGCAGATACTTTTTGAATATTGTGCCTTTAAATGGGGGGATTGGTGGAAATTTTATAGTAAAATTAAAAACTTATCAAGTCTCAAACTACATGTATGCCTTACTACATGAATTTCAAGGTCAACAGGAGGTATTGGGATATTAGCTATATCTCCATCTTTAAAACCTGATGTTTTTTTCCTATGCATGAGAATGTATTACATCTGAGCTGCTGTTGATTTTTTTTTTTTTTTTTTTTTTTTTTGCTGTTGACTTTGAATGATCACTCAAGTGGCTGGCTTTTAAGTTTAGCTTATTTTGATACTTTCTGCTCTCTTTAACTTGTTCCTATGACTTACATCATTAAAAATAATTCTTAAAGTATTCATGAGAGGACAGACATATAACACCTCTTCCATTTCTACTGAAAAAATAGCAAATATGTCCCTAAGATCTCCTTTTTCCTTTCAGGTGCAGAGATCTTAGGTAGCATTTCTTTAAAAAAGTAAGCAAGCTGAGTGATTAATAAATGACATCATTTTACTGTTAATAATTCCACTCCTAGTCATTTTTAGCAAATTTGAAAAAAAGGTGATGTTTTTGTTCATCAAGTAGTGTTAAAAATAGATCAGATGCTGTTAAAAAGAAAAAACTGCACACTTCAGAAAGATAAGTATAACTGAAAATATTTTTCCTTCTTTTTAAAAACATGGATTTCTGAAATTTAGAGATTTTTTTTTTTTACAGTTTCATGGAAGTTGAATATTGGGTACTAAAATTAATGCTCCATATTGGGAGTTGACCTGTTCATGAATTTTAATTTGACAATCATTATCAACTTCCTATCACTGCAAATATAGAATTAGGAAGTGAACAGAAGAGGATGTATGTGGCATTAAAGACTCAGGATCAAGTGTTAAAACCATTCGCATGATAGAAAAAATATCATTTTATGGAATCCAAGTGGTCCAGCTAGATCACAAGTCATCTGAGTAATCAAATATAAGTGTCACTTATATTTTCTTTGTTCATTGAGCAAGTCATCATTAAATGCCTACTTTGTGCAAAATGCCTTACTAAGTCCTATGATAAGTATATGAATGAAAAGGACACAGTCTAAAATTAATAACAAAGAACACTGATGTAATCTATATGGACTGGAAGATTTTTCAAGGAAGAGATATTTAAAGTGCAACATAAAGAATATGTATGGCATCCAGGCCATTGGCCACTATGTGGCCATCTGTAATCCCTTCAGCTATATCACCATCATGAACTACAGAGGCTGTGTTCTGCTCTGGTCCTCTCCATCTGCATTCCACACCTCCACTCCCTCCACATTCTCCTGACCAACTAATTCACCTTATGTGCCTCTAATGCCATTCGCCACTTTTTCTGCGATGATCAGTCAGTGCTACAATTGCCGCGTTCCTCCCATTTTGTTAAAAAAAAAAAATCACAGTAATGATGGAAGAGTTGGTGGTCATAAAGATCCCCTTTTCATGCAGCATCATCTCTTATTTGAGAATTCTCACCTGTTCTGCAGATCCCTTTAGTTGCTGGGATGCACAAAGCATGTTCCACCTGCAGCTCTCATCTCATGGTGGTGACCCTGTTTTCTGGAAATATCAGCTATGTCTATTTCCAGCCCCTGTCCAACTATACTGTTACATAGAAGAGCAACAGTTGTCTATAATGTCTATAACATACTGACTTCAATGCTAAACCCATTTATCTAAAGTCTAAGAAACAAAAACATGAAACAGGGCTTGATGAAGCTTATGCACAGGGTGAAATGCCAATAAGAGAAGCTCAGGTCTTAGGAGAATCCTACGAACCTCTTGCCCTTGACTGCAGGTTTTTAATATGTCTGTGATTAGATTCTCAAGGATGATATTTTCAATGATGCTTCCTCCCTGATAGAAGAATGAGCTTATTGCATTCTAGTGCAATGCTTATTGCAATTCTAGATGAAGCTAGTATGTTGAAGCTTCTCCTGAGTATGAGGACCCCTTTCAAGTGGTCTCTAATTTCTGGCTGGGACAAAGTCTACCTGAATCATGTTCTCTGTGCTCTGATCTAAATGTCAATCAAATTTCCAATCTCCTTACTGGGAAATCACATTCCTTTTACTTAAACCTAACCTTGTTGAAATCCCTCTTGGCCTTGAGTTTAATCACTATAAACTACTGAGTATCTTAAAAAAGAACATGTATGAATTAACGATATAACCTGATGAGGTGGGAAAAGGTTCTTTCACACAGTGGGAACAGCTCTGAGACAGAGGGATTGTGAAACATTAGAAAAACTAAAAGAAGTCCAGTGCAGACAGAACGTATACTGGGTGGGGTGTGGTGGTGACAGTTTTTATAGCTCTCATGAAAGGAAATCAATGACATTAAAAAACTACTTCAAAATTTTTTGGCAAAGGTCAATTCCCATACTAATTCTGATTGTGCATGTCTCTTATTCTCCGGTTGCTATGTGAAAGGCCCTGCATACAATGCATAGCTTTAAGATGGAAACACTAAAGGTTATTTTAGAAAATTAAATATTTTTCAAAATTATTTCCAACAGCTTTCTCTCCCCACCCCACCCCCCAGCTTGCATGTGCATGCACACACACACACAAACATACAAACAAGCACACGTGATTGAGTTTTATTGTCTCATGTTTTCTGGGGCTCTAACTCATCTTTGCTTTCTTCCTTTTCCCATTGTACTAGCTTTAAAGAAAACATTCATTTGATGAGAGCAAAGACATTCCAAATTCCCCAATAACCACAAAACTCCTGGAAACTGAGTAGATGAACATACACACGATGGAGTTGGTTTCGTTTTCTTCAGGCCTGTGGATTTTATCTCTGTACAGGGTTTGATTATTGCTTCCATGTTCATTTTTTTAGACTGTAGGCCTTGACTGTGGGAATATTACAGCTTCATAGGGAAGGAATGGGAATGAAAATATCTGCATACCAAGCAACACACAGTCACATTTTACATAACAGCTCCACAAGCAAGACTATTTTAGTGGTAATTTGTGAACTATCAGTCAGATCTATTTCTATTATATCCAAATATAAATTGCCAAATAAATGTGGGTGGTAAGGTGATATAACAAATGTGTCAGATAACAGAATACATTTGAACGATTGTACAATACCTTGATAGATGTGGAAAAATGAGGCTTACAAAATTTCAGCGCCTCATCCAAGTTCATAAGTGAAGGAATCAGGATTCAATCCTAGGATTTTCTAATTCCAAACCCTCTGCCCTTAAGTACTTCATCATGTACCCTAGAAGATGCCCACTCCTTCTGTTCTTGATCTTAGATTTCAAAGCGCTTTGATAATCATATACCAATTAGTTTATTAAAATGTGTGTTGTCGTTGCTTAGTTGCTAAGTCATGTCTGACTCCTCTGTCCATTGGATTTCCCAGGCAAGAATACTGGAGGAAGTTGCCATTTCCTTCTCCAGAGGATCTTCCCAACTCAGGGATTGAGCCAGCATCTCCTGCATTGCAGGCAGATTCTTTACCATCTGAGCGCCCTGGGAAGCCCACCAAAATGTTAACCTATCTATAAATTATATATGGTATGATTATAAAATGGGTAGCCATATTGATTCTCCTTTAATGAGATGTTTCTCTTGCTCTTAAGGGGGAAAATGAAATGATCTCCTTTTCTGCCACATTTATTATTTCTTATTTCCTTTTCTTTCTCCTAAATACAACAAATATTAATCTTTCATTAACTTTGAACTCTCTCTTAATAATATTATTTAAATGCATCATTTTAAATGTGACTCTAATATAGCCAGATGCCAAACTCTATCTCAGTCTTCTGTCCTGAACTTCAGTGCACTATTTTTAGTCACTGGAATCCCAACCAGATTTAACAGTTTTTTAACCTTCCGATCATTTTATTCCTTCTCTCCTGCTCCTTATTGATAACAGTGATAGCATTGCTATACCATTGCTTGTTCTGTTCTTATTTTTCAATAAATCCTGGATTCAAGGAAAACAATGCATCATCAGTTACTATATACTCATTTTTTCAACAAATTATCATGTTATTGTTGTTGTTCAGTCACTCAATCATATCTGACTCTTTGTGACCCCATGGACTGCAGCATGCCAGGCTTCACTGTCTTTCACTATTTCCTGGTTTCTCAAAAATTACCATAACTTTTCATAAAAGAAAATGTATATGTGTTGAGCTAAAACATACCATACCTTGACCATGTACTTTTTATCATCATTTAATATTATTATTTTGATCAATAGGAGAGTGATGCTTTCCCAAGTCTATGGCCTGGGAGGTTTAACAGAGAATAAAAATACAAGAAAAATGTGACCCAATATATTAATACCACATTTGGGAATGTCATTTTGTCTCACAATTCCTTGAAGAGTTTCTAACATAATCAGATAGCTTTGATTTCTTTTGCTTTTTATCCGCTTCTTTTCTCCTTGTCCACTACCCTTTTCTTGGGTAAAGCTGACTTCTCACTTAGTTCATTTTGATAGCCTCCGAATGCTTTCTGTTCTTAAAATAGATATACATCTGATGGCCCAGCCACCTTCTAGCATATAACTCAGCACTCTCCTGCACTCTGTGGGCATATCTTAGGAGAATTATATGACAAGATTCTCTAGTCTTCTTCATAGCAAAGGGGTACACCTGTGATGATCAAGAAGGTGTTTCCATTCTGCTGCATGATGTTCCTGTGCTTCCTGGGAGTTCCATGCAGGCTTGTTCAGCCTTCCTGTCAATTCTCCAAAATAACCTGAGACCCTTATATTAAATTCCTTTCTGTTTAAGTTAGAATCCAAAGAGCCACACCTCTAGGACATCCTCTACCATCCATTTGGTGCACAGCTCCTGACTCCATTGCCGTACTCTAACCGGAGTCAAAAGCTGAATAGCCTATCAGACTTCAAAGCAAAGACAAAAATAGTTTTGAGGAACATATGTCAAATGCAAAGACAGAAAGATAGATATGAACCTGTGATCACATAAAAAACCACCTTTTCATTTTTATTCACAAAACTGAACAAACAAGTGTAGCAACACTAGCATTTACCACCAACGCTAATGAGTTCAACACGTGCTCTGAACTACCCCTCTAAGAACATTCTCCACTGAAAGGGAAGGGGGATAACTCCATTTCCTGAGGTAGGAAAATTCAGATTAGGTCTGTAACTTGCACTTGTTACATGTTAAGACTGCTTTCAGGAATGACGAGGACACTGTTAGAAAGCAAAATCAGCCATTGGTGGCTGTTGTCTGTTGAGGCCTACTCCTGATCAAATTAAATCATTTAAAAATTAAAAATAATTACAGATTATTAAAAGTAGTTGAAACTATGAAAGTGAAGTCATTCAGTCGTGTCCGACTCTTTGCGATCCCATGGACTGTAGTCTACCAGGCTTCTCTGTCCATGGGATTTTCCAGGCAAGAGTACTGGAGTGCATTGCCATTTCCTTCTCCAGGGGATCTTCCTGACCCAGGGATCGAACCCAGGTCTCCTGCACTGCAGGCAGACGCTTTACTGAAACTATGAAAGGTCCATAAATTTATGTTATTGAAACAAATAATTTAATAAAAAGCATTCAAAATAATAAGTTAATATGTGAGAGTGATGCTTATGAGAGGATATTCTTATGCTGTCATTAATTTTAGTTAATAGAATAGTGGCCATTGACATTGTTGCCAGTGCTGTTCAGTCGCTCAGTCATGTCTTTGTGCCTCCCTGGACTGCAGCACGCCAGGCTTCCTTGTCCTTCACCATTTACCAGAGTTGGCTCAAACTCATGTACCTTGAGTCTGTGATGCCATCCAATTGTCTCATCCTCTATCATCCCCTTCTGCTCCTACCTTTAAATTTTCCCAGTATCAGAGTATTTTCCAATGAGTCAGCTCTTCACATAAGGTGGCCAAAATATTGAAGCTTCAGCTTCAGCATCAGTCCTTCCAATGAATATTCTGGACTGATTTCCTTTAGGATGGACTGGTTGGATCTCCTTGCAGTCCAAGGGACTCTCAAGAGTCTTCTCCAACACCACAGTTCAAACGCATCAATTCTTCAGGGCTCAGGTTTTTTTATTGTCCAGTTCTCACATCTGTATATGACTATTGGAAAAACCATAGCTTTGACTATATGGACCTTTTCAGGCAAAATAATGTTTCTGCTTTTTCATACACTGTCTAGGTTTGTTATAGTTTTTCTTCCAAGAAGCAAGTGTCTTTTAATTTCAAGGTTGCAGTCACCATCTGCAGTGATTTTCGAGTCCAAGAAAACAAAGTCTGTCACTCTTTCCATTGTTTCCTCATCTATTTGCCATGAAGTGATGGGACCAGATACCATGATCTTAGTTTCCTGAATGCTGAGTTTTAAGCCAGCTTTTTCAGTCTCCTCTTTCACTTTCATCAAGAGTCTCTTTAGTTTCTCTTCACTTTCTGCCATAAAGGTGATATCATCTTTGTATCTGAAGTTATTGATATTTCTCCCAGAAATCTTGATTCCAGCTTGTGCTTCATCCACCCCGGCATTTCACATGATGTACTCTGCATATAAGTTAAATAAGCAGGGTGACAATATATAGCCTTGACGTACTCCTTTCCCAATAGAACCAGTCTGTTGTTCCATGTCTGGTTCTAACTGCTGCTTTTTACCTGCATATAGGTTTTTCTGGAGGCAGGTAAGGTGGTCTGGTATTCCCATCTCTTTGAAATTGTCCACAGTTTGTTGTGATCTATAGAGTCAAAGGCTTTAGTGTAGTCACTGAAGAAGTTGATGTTTTTCTGGAATTTTCTAGCCTTTTCTATGATCCAACGAATGTTGGCAATTTGATCTCTGGTTCTTCTGCCTTTTCTAAATCCAGTTGGTACACCTGGAATTTCTCAGTTTACATACCGTTGAAGCCTAGCTTGAAGGATTCTGAGCATTACTTTGCTAGCATGTGAATTGTGTGCAATTGTGCCACAGTCTGAACATGCTCATAGGCATGTTTTTTAAAGATATATTGTATGTAAAATATACATATTTATGTATAAAGACATATATTCATGTATATATGAAAGTATATATGATTTATAAGTTGTGTTTACTCTATTCTGAGTAAGAAAGTATAAATATAGGTGCTGAGCCAAAACCAAGATTGATATATACTAATCACATAGGATATTTCAATGACATTATATTAGTTTATTATAACTAAAGTACCACATACTGGGTGACTTTAACAACAGAAGTTTATTGCCTCTCAATTCTAGCAGTCAGAAGTCTCAAATCAAGGTATCTGCAGGGTGGGTTTCTTCTGAGGGCCATCAGAAAGCATCTGTGCCATGCCTCTCCTGTAGTTTCTGATACATAGGTGACAATCTTTAAAAATTCACAGCTTGTAGAAGCATCACCATGACCTCTGTTTTCATCTTCACAGGGGGTTCTTTCTGTGCATGTGTGGGTTTCTATGTCTAATTGCCATTTCTCTATAAGGACATCAGTCACATTGGATCAGGGCCCACCCCAGTGACCTCATTTTAATTTATTATATCTGCAGCAAATTTATTTCCAAATAAGGTCACATTCTGGGGTACTGGAGTATAGGAATTAGACATGTGAATTTGTCTAATGGACAAATGGAGGAACACAATTCAACTCATAACAGACATTCAGTACCATAATCCATATAGAAGAAACAATATAATAATAAACTGTATGGGGAAATAGTGGAAACAGTGGCAGAGTTTATTTTTCTGGGCTCCAAAATCACTGCAGATGGTGATTGCAGCCATGAAATTAAAAGACGCTTACTCCTTGGAAGGAAAGTTATGACCAACCTAGAGAGCATATTCAAAAGCAGAGACATTACTTT
Source organism: Bubalus kerabau (assembly GCF_029407905.1). NCBI lineage: Eukaryota > Metazoa > Chordata > Mammalia > Artiodactyla > Bovidae > Bubalus > Bubalus kerabau. Next base: position 97,283,466 of record NC_073627.1, on the reverse strand, counting down.
GCCAACAAAGGTTCGTCTAGTCAAGGCTATGGTTTTTCCTGTGGTCATGTATGGATGTGAGAGTTGGACTGTGAAGAAGGCTGAGCCCCGAAGAATTGATGCTTTTGAACTGTGGTGTTGGAGAAGACTCTTGAGAGTCCCTTGGACTGCAAGGAGATCCAACCAGTCCATTCTGAAGGGATCAGCCCTGGGTGTTCTTTGGAAGGAATGATGCTAAAGCTGAAACTCCAGTCCTTTGGCCACCTCATGCGAAGCGTTGACTCATTGGAAAAGACTCTGATGCTGGGAGGGATTGGGGGCAGGAGGAGAAGGGGACGACAGAGGATGAGATGGCTGGATGGCATCACTGACTCAATGGATGTGAGTCTCAGTGAACTCCGGGAGTTGGTGATGGACAGGGAGGCCTGGCGTGCTGCGATTCATGGGGTCGCAAAGAGTCGGACACGACTGAGCGACTGATCTGATCTGATCTGATGTTGAATATAATTAAATGATGATATATTAAACTAATGAAGCAGCCTGCATCAATTAAAATCATACAGATGATGAACTCACAAAATGAAATTATTTACTTTTAAATAAAGAATATTTCCCTGGCATGACTGTTAAAACTATGAAAGCTGTAGATATGTGATAAGCGATTGAAAGGAAAAGTGAAGAAAAACATTCTTAGTGGTTTAAGGCAAGAAATCAGGGGTAAATTATTAAAATTCATTTTATAATGCTTATTTAACAATACCATAATATTGAAAAGGGCATGATCAGTCCTGGGTGTTCATTGGAAGGACTGATGTTGAAGCTGAAACTCCAAAACTTTGGCCACCTGATACAAAGAGCTGACTCATTTGAAAAGATCCTAATGCTGGGAAAGATTGAGGCCGGGAGGAGAAGGGGATGACAGAGGATGATATGGATGGATGGCATTACTGACTCGATGGACATGGGTTTGGGTGGACTCCGGGAGTTGGTGATGAATGGGAAGGCCTGGCGTGCTGTGGTTCATGGGGTTGCAAAGAGTCAGACACAACTGAGTGACTGAACTGAACTGAATATTGAAAAGGGCATGATTGCGGTAAACCACGAAACCTGATTTTCCTGAAAGAGAGCCTACGTTAGGATAACCCTCACTGAGCCACTCCTGATGATACCTAAATCAAAAAGCAGTCAACTGAGGAGCATGGAGAATAGATTTCTAACATCAGGAACACAAAATGCATCCATTCAATATTTGAGAAGAATGTGTTCTTCTCTTGAAAAGTATCTGCACACATAAAGCTCAATACAAGTCACAGCAGCCAGTGTGCACAGGGGAGCCACAGGGCAGTGGAGTGAACATTTCAGTGTGGAAAAGATGTGGGAAGTAAAGGTTGTTCCTGCCAGCGTAAGGAAGGATAATAAGCAGACATTTCAAAGGAGGCTGCCTAACAGTCTTGCTATTACAACCCCAAACCACACGGCGGGTGAACTCATGGTGACAACTGTTTCTGAAACTGTGGTTGAGGAACAAAGATCACATGAGTAAACATTACCCAAGGCTTCGTCTCACAAAATGAACGTGTCTATTGAAAAATATTGCTCGCATACTCTCCTGAATGAAACACATAAGTTCTCCAGCACTAGGAGTGGTCCTTTTACCAAAACGTAACAAGTCAAGTTCATCACCTCTGTTACAATAGTTCTAGTGGATATGCACGAATAGCTTGAACTTTTGTATTATCCACAGAGGGTAAATGTACATACTTTTACATGTATATATAATTTTAATACATTTAAAATTTTGAAACAGTATTTTATATTTAGAGAAGCGTAGACGAAGAGTGTTCCATAGGCCCTTCATTCAGTTTCCCTTAATGCTAACGTCTTACATAACTGAGAATTGGTTAGAGTAAAATATTAACATCAATGGCTTACCATCAACTAACCTGAAGACTTTATTTGGATTTCACTCTCTTTCCAATAAAGTCTCTTTGCTGTTTCAGAATCTTATCCTGGATACTCCCCTGCATTTAGTATACATAAATTAAAAAACATACACTGTACCACTTTAAGAAATAACTTTCATGATAATCAGAATGCTAACTTATGTCTATCATTAATAAGTTGATTTAAAAATATATTATATTTTCCCTGCTGTTATTATAATTTGTACCTCCATTTTCTTCTAAGAATAGAATGAAAAACTACCCCAAACATTTGATCATTTTCTAAGTCATTATGTTTTCCTATCCTGGATAACATATGTTTCTTTACAGGTTATATGAATTCTAAATATAAGGAAAAGTCTTACAAGTCTGAAATTCCCAAGTGTTAAAAGAAAATTCTATGATAATGTCCAAATACATCTCCTACCTGCCATAAGGGTTAAATGCATGACTCATAATGCATCTGGCTATAAGCAACAGAATACTGAAGTTCAGTGGCTTATATAAATCACAGATAATTTTTTTTCCTCCCTTCCTTTTCTTAAAAAAACCCACCAAATCTATGGTTATAGAACTTCTGACATTAGGTCACCAATAAAAATAGTGCTGATGTCACTGATTCTCTTGCTCTTTCCTTTTCTGATCCTTCCTTCCTGCAAGGTAGCTTCTGAAGATCCCACCATGATGAGTGAACTTGAGAAGGAATGAAAGAGAGAGAGGTTGGGTGACATATGCTGCTTACATCAAGAAGTAAAAACTTTCTTAGCAGTCCCAACAGGCTTCACTGACATCTCATTAACCAGAATATATATCACACTGACACCCTACTTTGCAAGGGAGACTAAAAAAGAAAGTGTTTTGCTTTTCTAGCTACCACAGTGTAAGCAGGAAGAAAATGCTGTAGGAAATGTACAATTGTAGAATAAGTACAGTCATCATCATAGTCTAGAAATATTCTAGGTCAGAGAGCTATAAAATACCAACAGCTTAATAATAGGAAATTCTCCTCAATTGTTTCCATGGCTCTTTTTTCTCAAGACATTTCCATGAAAATCTGTCTGTTCATTTGCTAGATCAAACACTCTTTACAATTAAATAGATAAAGTTAGATAAGTTCACTTTTCCTTCAGGAAAATGTAAAGGTGAGGGTTGGATGCATATGACCTCACATACAATCACATATAAATTGTGAACTGAAATTCATTACTCTCTTAACTTTTAGACTTGCTTGAAATCTATTTATAATTGGCTGTTTTTATATCTGATAGTGGAAAAATATCATCCGGACACCCTGAAGTGAAGTTAACATGTGTTCAAAATATGTCAAGAAGAAATGATTAACAAATTATTAAAATACTATGTGGCAAGCACTGCAATGAATATATCTATAAGATATAATAATGGAATTTTCCCTATATTCTAATACTACTCTCTTATGAACCAACCATAATAGCAAATGAATATGTTAGAAAAATAACTGATTTCATTATTTTACATCTATTGACACGTGGATATTGAGAGGGCCTTAATATGGAATGCATGATCATATGGATTTGGAAAAGCTTATTGGTCCTGTGCATAAGAATTAGAAGAGTCAAGGCACTTCCCTGGTGGTCCACTAGTTAAGACTCCATGTTTTCACTGCAGGGGCAGGAGTCTGATACCTGGTGGAGGAACTAATACCTCATATGTCGTGCAGCATGGCCCAAAAAAAAAGAATCAGAAGAATCTATAAGAGACTACAATAGGTTTATCTTTTTTTTTTTTTTTTGAGTTTTAAACTAGCATAGAATCACGTCCATGATAGAAAACATTTGATTGATAGGCATAAGTCCAAGGAATCAAGAAAACATTATAAATGATCACACAAGTCAGATCAGCATCTTGGGCAAGCTTTCTGCTTCTGATGTCATCTTCTTCTCTTCCTAGGGTAGTGTAGTTTCCTCTGAGCAATGTTTTAAGGTGAGTTTGAGGTCAGCAGGGCTCTCTATAGACCAGTCCAGCTCAGGGGCCTTTGGAAGTGGGAGTTAACCTGAGTCAATTTCCTTTCAATTTCATTGGGCATGAGCTAGTTAAGAGTACCATGGAGTTGAAAGGTCCTTCCATCCAGGTTGGAGAGAGTTCCTTAAATTATGTCTTCTTCCAGTCTTGGTTGCAGGTTATGTGTGAGGCATCTGATCTTCATCCAAATACAGATTACTGAGATAAACTTCAAAAACAGTCCTAGAGTGTCCTTCAATAATTCAATTAAATTTTACATTAATATACCCTAACAGCAAAGACCTAGCCAGGAAATGAGTATTAGTAGATACAGACCTCCATTAACAAACTGGGATTTAACATTCATTGAAACATCTTTTTCTCCCTAAAGAAAGAAAGTGAAGTCGCTCAAGACATCTTTGATCTCTTGGTGGAGGCAGCAGGGACCTCACCCATTAGACCAAATAGTTTTTTTTTAAATGAGCATTTTCATAAATCACAGAGTACTTTTCAGTTTAACTTTTCCAAAGCTGATATGTAATTTTGACACTTACTGAATCAATTAATATATGCAGTGAAATCCAAATGAGTCCCATGGTGTCATGACATATAGAAAGCCTAGAAACCAATGGAGAGTTTTCAGTGCCCATTGGTCATTTAAAAAATTCTGAAGCTTATATCAAGAAAAGATTCCTGAACAAAAACATGTTTGTATTAAAAGGTTTTTTAAGCTTCTAAAACATTTTTAGGCTTTTCCCTCCTATTTTTCCTAATAAAATCCTATCTATTCCCATATCCCTTAACAATATCTCATGAGGTTGATTTTTTTTTTTAATGGTGAATGGAAAAGGACAAAGAAAATAGCAGAAAGGTAGACACTATCAATAGGGCATACCAAACATATATTTCTTTATAAAGCTATTCATTAAACTAGACGAGATATTCACATTGCTATTTTTTTTATGTCAAATGGTATCAATTGGTACATATGCTTTCATAAAATTCTGTAATCTAGTCTTCTATGTTCTCTGCATTGCCTTCTAGAACCCAAAAGGCTACAGTAATTAAAGGAATTATAGGAGAGTTCTGGTAGCCAATGTCATGACAATTACTTGATTGATTTAATATAAAAGAAAATCAAACTTCTTACTCAAGGATTCTAAAATATGTTCAGAATCTGATTGAAATGCACTTACTGAGTACCAACTGTCTGACACTAACCTGGAAAACGTAGAAAATGAATAGATGTATCAAACATGGCTTTTAGAAGGGTGGTTTTAAATTATATTGTGCATTAGATTTATTTGGGACTATATTAGTAAGACAAATTCTGTCCTCTGATAAGATTTTACAATTAGATGGATCTAAGACAAAAAAATTGGTACTCAAACACCCAGCCTGGGTGAATTTGATGCTGATACTCCAGGAGTCACACTTTGAGAATCATTGATCTAAAAAGGAGAAAAAATATACATATAAGTAATGAAAACACAAGGTAACCTAGAATGCAAAATTATGAAATTAATCTGATTAGTGAGAAGGTGCAGACTATGGAATCAGCAGACCTAGTTTTAAATCCTGATGGTGTCTTATCAGCTGTAAGACCTGGAGCCTGATATTTGCTGCTGCTGCTGCTAAGTCGCTTCAGTCATGTCCGACTCTGTGCGACCCCATAGACGGCAACCCACCAGTCTCTGCTGTCCCTGGGATTCTCCAGGCAAGAACACTGAAGTGGGTTGCCATTGCCTTCTCCAATGCATGAAAGTGAAAAGTGAAAGTGAAGTTGCTCAGTCGTGTCCGACTCTTCGCGACCCCATGGACTGCCACTTACCAGGCTCCTCTGTCCACGGGATTTTCCAGGCAAGAGTACTGGAGTGGGGTGACATTGCCTTCTCCTCCTGATATTTAACTTCTCCAAATTTTAACTAACTCCCCTTGAAGGAGGGCATGGCTATCCACTCCAGTTTTCTTGCCTAGACAGAGGAGCCTGGTGGGCTATCGTCCATAGGGTCGCACAAAGTTGGACACAACTGAAGCGACTCAGCACAACACAAATTTTAAATAACTCATCTAGGCAGTGGAGACAGTAATAGAGGTTTTTAGTATCATTAAGAGAATTTTATGAGGAAATGCATCAAGTGCTGAACAGGCAGATAAATCTAATTCTTTCTCTAAAAGTTCTCTTCATTCCGTTTCCCCATAGAAATAGAGTAAGTGAAGCAGAAAGGTTACAGACAGTGAATATCACATTGTTTTCCAGGTTTCATGTATCCCTAGAGGCCAGCTGATTCTGAAGATACAGAGAATTCAATAGCCATGTTATTTACAGTGAAAGCTAACCAACCTGGATTAATTGTTAATGCATTTGACTTACTAAGGATCTAAAATAGAAAATGACAGTTAAATAGACAAAAAGACACCTTATAAGATTATGCTGAAACACAAAAGCACATCTCTATATTAGTCTGGAAATTCATAATTTTCTCAGAATTGTAATAATTAGGAAATTGAAAGATAAGCAGTAGGGGGTATGATGGATTTAATCAGGAGAACAAGATTTTAGGAAGCGAAATGGCACCTCTGGAAATACAGATATCTGCAAGTAAAAATAGATCAATGTCTTGTAACTCAAATCAATATGTAATTTGGTAAGCTATCTAAATATTTTATCCCTTGAAGTGAGAAAGAGACAGATAGGAATATGGCTGAATTCCCCAGCAGTCTCTTCTGAGGTGAGTTTTGTATCCATAAAGTTGCTAAGGATAAGCCACAACAGCTTGTAAAATAGAATACAATGGATTTGATAATCTACATTAATTCTTTAAAAGCATATAAATTCTTACCAACAAAGTTAACATGAGACAGCTTTAATGGAAACCAACATTAAAATCAATGCAAGTGTGAAAGCAAAGACCTAGTTTAGTTTGAGAAGCTAAGCAGATATACCATAAAAAGCAAACCACAACCAGCCACCTGACTTATAAACATGGAGAAAACAAAGATAGTTCAGTTCAGTCACTCAGTCGTATCTGACTCTTTGCAACCCCATGAACCGCAGCACGCCAGGCCTCCCTATCCATCACCAACTCCAGGAATCTACCCAAACCCATGTGCATTGAGTCAGTGATGCATTCCAACCATCTCATCCTCTGTCCTCCCCTTCACCTCCCACCTTCAATTTTTCCCAGCATCAGGGTCTTCTCAAATGACTCAGCTCTTCACATCAGGTGGCCAAAGTATTGGAGTTTCAGCTTCAGCATCAGTCCTTCAAATGAACACCCAGGACTGATCTCTTTTAGGATGGACTGGTTGGATCTCCCTGCAGTCCAAGGGACTCTCTCAAGAGTCTTCTCCAACACCACAGTTCAAAAGCATCAATTCTTTGGTGCTCAGCTTTCTTTATAGTCCAACTACCACATCCATACATGACTACTGGAAAAACCATAGCCTTGACTAGACAGACATTTGTTGACAAAGTAATGTCTCTGCTTTTTAATATGCTGTCTAGGTTGGTCATAACTTTCCTTCCAAGGAGTAAGTGTCTTCTAATTTCATGGCTGCAGTCACTATCTGCAGTGATTTTGGAGCCCCAAAAAATTAAGTCAGCCACTGTTTCCACTGTTTCCCCGTCTATTTCCCATGAAGTGATGGGACTGGATGCCATGATCTTAGTTTTCTGAATGTTGAGCTTTTAGCCAACTTTTTCACTCTCCTCTTTCACTTTCATCTAGAGGCTCTTTAGTTCTTCTTCACTTTCTGCCATAACGGTGGTGTCATCTGCATAGCTGAGGTTATTGATATTTCTCCCGGCAATCTTGATTCCAGCTTGTGCTTCTTCCAGCCCAGCATTTCTCATGATGTACTCTGCATATAAGTTAAATAAGCAGGGTGACAATATTGTCACCAACAATACGACAGCCTTGACGTACTCCTTTTCCTATTTGGAACCAGTCTGTTGTTCCATGTCCAGATCTAACTGTTGCTTCTTGACTTGCATACAGGTTTCTCAAGAGGCAGGTCAGGTGGTCTGGTATTGCCATCTCCTTCAGAATTTTCTACAGTTTATTGTGATCCACATAGTCAAAGGCTTTGGCATAGTCAATAAAGCAGAAATAGATGTTTTTCCGCTCTTGTTTTTTCCATGATCCAGCGGATGTTGGCAATTTGATCTCTGGTTCCTCTGCCCTTTCTAAAACCAGCTTGAACATCAGGAATTTCATGGTTCATGTATTGCTGAAGCCTGGCTTGGAGAATTTTGAGCATTATTTTACTAGTGTGTGAGATGAGTGCAATTGTGCTGTAGTTTGAGCATTCTTTGGCATTGCCTTTCTTTGGGATTGGAATGAAAACTGCCTTTTCCAGTCTGTGGCCGCTGCTGAGTTTTCCAAATTTGCTGGCATACTGAGTGCAGCACTTTTACAGCATCATCTTTTAGGATTTGAAATAGCTCGACTAGAATTCCATACCTCCACTAGCTTTGTTCATAGTTATGATTCCTAAGGCCCACTTGACTTCACATTCCAGGATGTCTGGCTCTAGGTGAGTGTGAGTAATCACACCATTGTGGTTATCTGGGTTGTGAAGATCTTTTTTGTATAGTTCTGTGTATTCTTGCCATCTCTTCTTACCATCTTCTGATTCTGTTAGGTCCATACCATTTCTGTCCTTTATTGTGCCCATTATTGCATGAAATGTTCCCTTGGTATCTCTAATTTTCTTAAAGAGATCTCTAGTCTTTCCCATTCTGTTGTTTTCCTCTATTTCTTTGCATTGATCGCTGAGGAAGGCTTTCTTATCTCTCCTTGCTATTCTTTGGAACTCTGCATTCAAATAGTTATATCTTTCCTTTTCTCCTTTGCTATTCACTTCTCTTGTTTTCACAGCTATTTGTAAGGCATCCTCAGACAGCCATTTTGCTTTTTTGCATTTCTTTTTCTTGGGGATGGTCTTGATCCCTGTCTCCTTTACAATGTCACGAACCTCTGTCCATAGTTCATCAGGCACTCTGTCTATCAGATCTAGTCCCTTAAATCTATTTCTCACATCCACTGTATAATCATAAGGGATTTGATTTAGGTCATACCTGAATGGTCTAGTGGTTTTTCCTACTTTCCTCAATTTAATTCTGAAATTGGCAATAAGGAGTTCATGATCTGAGCGACAGTCAGCTCCTGGTCTTGTTTTTGTTGACTGTATAGAGCTTCTCCATCTTTGGCTGCAAAGAATATAATCAGATTTCAGTGTTGACCATCTGGTGATGTCCACATGTAGAGTCTATTCTTGTGTTGTTGGAAGAGGGTATTTGCTATAACCAGTGCATTCTCTTGGCAGAACTCTATTAGCCTTTACCCTGCTTCATTCTGTACTCCAAGGCCAAATTTCCCTGTTACTCCAGGTGTTTCTTGACTTCCTACTTTTGTATCCCAGTCCCCTATAATGAAAAGGACATCTTTTGGGGGTGTTAGTTCTAAAAGGTCTTGTAGGTCTTCATAGAACCATTCAACTTCAACTTCTTCAGCATTACTGGTCGGGGCATAAACTTGGATTACCGTGATACTGAATGGTTTGCCTTGGAAACAAACAGAGATCATTCTGTCATTTTTGAGATTGCATCCAGATACTGCATTTCTGACTCTTTTGTTGACCATGATGGCTACTCCATTTCTTCTAAGGGATTCCTGCCAATAAAATCATTTAAAGTTTGAATAAGAGACACTAAGGCAACGAAGCAGATCTTTCATACAGGGATCCTCGGGGAAGTGAAGGTGGATTGTGAGTGTGCTGTCACCGTGGATAGACCTCTACAAAAATGGGAAACACACAGCTGTTACATTTTATAAAAAATACTTGAATTGAGCACAGTAATACCTAGAGTGCATTACACTGTCTAGATGACTACTCTCTGGGTTATGAATTTCAAGTTGATATCTTAGCAAATAACCAGTTCTGTGAGTACTGAGTACTCCCTTTGGACTTAATAACTGAAATTTCAAGCAGCTGGTAATTGGTGCTGACACAAAGATTCAACCAAATATCCTTGAAACAGAAAAGCCAGGAAAGCATTACCAAAGAAATCAGGACCTACTCTAAACCATGATGTTTAGAAGTTTTCCTGAATGATATCATCATGATAAAGCCATTGTTTTACATGCCTTAGTTCAAGGGATGAAAATCCAGCCATGAATCTGCACTACTTGGAGATTGGGGTCTAACTTATCCAAATGAGAAATCTCTACAACTGTCCTTCCTACTACACAAACTGAACTGTTTAGGCCAAATCATGAGTGGATATGCCCTCTATGCTAGATAATTATATGGAGGCATTCCTGAGACTGCCATTCTGGTATGCTGTTAGAAGATGGATTAATCTTACTTAGGACTGTCTTTTTTTTGTTGCTAAAAATTAGACACACTGAGCAATGATGTCCTGATGTATAATTAAACATTTGCGTACCCTGGAAGATCTGAAGTCTGAACTAAAACTGGTAAAATGAATATACTGTAAAAGAGTAAACAACAGTTAAGTCTTGATTACAGGGGAAGAATGGCTTTGGGAAGAGTTTTTACAATTGGCCCTTTATGTTTTAATATAGTAAGAATGGGTTTATGACCAAAATATATGAACTTGAGAACGAAAAAGATACTTTATGCATCATCTGTTTCAGAGCAGTTATATGCTATTTGCTTTTAAAAATTAGAGCTTTTAAATTGGGAACAACTTGACAAGTACTTGTCCTGGAATTTTCAGACCATTAAGACAAAATACAATGAAAAACAAGGAAAGAGCACTGCTCCTCAGTACACGTAATTAGAGGAAAGAGTCAACTCTTAAAGATCATCATCTTAGTACAAAATGGTCCTCTTATTTAGGATTGGGGGAGTTTGAGTGAACTCCAGGAGTTGGTGATGGACAGGGAGGTCTGGTGTGCTGCGATTCATGGGGTCGCAAAGAGTCGGACACGACTGAGCGACTGATCTGATCTTATCTATTGGAGCAATCAATAATGTTTAGAAAATTGTTGAGAACAAAACTCCTTTATAGATAAAGGGACTGAGATCTTCCTGAGAGAATACTTGTTTTAAACATCTGAATATTGGGATTAACAAAGGTAAAGCAGATTAAATAAAAAACACACAGTTTTGATTTTTTTTTTTTTTGGCTCTAGAATACAACCTGTGAAGAATTATATACAGAATGTTCAGAGGTATTTCATAAACAATTTCCCATTTAAATTATTAAAGTTTTTTAAAAAATCAAAAGATGCATCATATTATTTAAACTTTGAAATCTAAGACAAAATGTGGATTTCCTGACTCCACTGACACTCTCCTATCAATTGGTCTATGTACCACCCTTAAATTATGTCTATCTCTGAATAATCAAATATCAATATTTAACTTTATAGATAACTGCTAGGCATTTGTCACATTCTTGATTTGCCTGACACCTCAAATATTTAAAGAAATGAAGGAACATAAGAATCAATATTATATTACCTAAGATTGCTTCTTTTTGTACATAATTTTTCAAATTTTCCCCAATGAACATATATTACTTTTATAACCTGATAAAAAATATAGCATTTTTAAAAGTGCCATGTGTGTTGCTTGGAATATGATAGGTATTCAACAATAGGTTGCGTCTGTGAGCAGTAAGTTAGATCATCTGCTAATACTGTAATATGAGAATGAAAGCAATCCATGTACCTATTTCTAACATACCCCTTCAGCATGTACACCTGAGACAGGTTATTATTTAGAATATTTTATATTTACTTATTATCCAGTCTCATCATTCAAGTTAGAGACTGTAAGACAATGTGCTGCTGAAATTTTGTATATCTTAGGAAAGTATTCCTCAGTCTGTGCATCACAGGATACCAATCATGTAGCATTATCTAAAGGAAAAAAAAGGAAAAACTGCAGTGGAATAAAATTTAAAATTTGTTGGAATTTATTTCTAATGTTTCAAAGAATTTTACCTTTATTCTGAGGAATTTCAGCTCAATTTGTCCATAAATGACTCTGTGGAAATGTTAAACTTTCTTGAACCATGTATCTCCCCAAAATGTATTTAAATATAAGAACTTTAATCCATGAAAAACAACTAAAAATATACAATGAACTGGTAGTCTGAGATACACACTTTTCAAATACTAACTTTAGAGAATGATTAGGAAAGGGATATGAACTTTCTGCAAAAAGCAGTAAAAATCTTTTGTCTTGTGTTCTATCTATTCAAACTACTAAAAATATCTATATAATCAATGTGTTAATTCTTTGAGCTACATTTAATATTCTATCAAATTTAATGTAAAGTAAGCAACTGATTGCACCACTCTAAGACGTTCTCAATCATATTAATACATGAAAGCCAGTTAGCATTGGGGTTCTAAGAAGTTGGTGACATGACAGCATAAAACAAAAAAGTAGGTGTGCTTCTGAGTTTCTAAATAGAGTTCACCATTGAACAAAATTATAGTTAAAAGGCAGAAATGATTGAATAGTATAGGCTGTGGATTTCATACCTAATCACTATAACTAAGAGTTTACAATCATTACCAGTAATCTTTGCATTAAGAGAACAAATTGGTTTTTGAAGTAAACGTTTTCATTTTGTTCTTCTAAATACTCCTGTGTTTGGATTGGTATGTGTCAGACTTAGCAAAGGATTTGCCTTGATCAATAACACTGGAGCAAGAGGAAGACCGGTCCAGTGATTAATTTCATGTTGTACACATGGGAACAAAACAGCTGAGTATATTTGTCTCTATAATCCCTTTTCCCAGATGTAATTACAAATGGAATTGATGAACTCATGTGTTTCTACTGAGGTAGAAGTGGGCCTATTAGAATTGCTAGGCTGTGTAATAACTTAGTACAGATCATCGGTCCTTGGGGCTGCAGGGGATTAGATATTACAATCTTATTTTAAAAGAAAACACTTTTTCTTCTTCAAGTTCCTTCCTTCTTGTCAAGGTTAAATAAGTTTTTCCTCTGGCACCTTTGTAGAGCCTTATGAAGGAAATTTAAGAACTGGATGTTTATCAGCAGCATGGTAGAGTTTAGGAGACAGACAGACTTCCTTGAAGATATTTATCGGCTATACACTCCCCTTCTTGGAACCTCATATGCATCATCTTTCTAATGTGGATAGTGATATAGAGCTTGCAGAGCTGTTACAAAGATTGCACAAGATCATCTGTATAAAGCAATCAGACATTTCCAGAGAAGTGGTAAGCAATTAATAAAAGCCACTATTCAAATTTTTTATTTTATTTTTGCTGTGTAATTTCTATTATCTCATCATGAAACAAACTGTATTTCATATATATGCCTTACAGAGAAGTAATTAAATCTAACAACTTCTAAAAATACCTATCACAAATATCAATTTGTGAAACTGGTACACCAAACTAATAAGGAGAAAATGTCAGTGAACTGAACTAAAATTTACCCTTGATATCTACAACCTCCTTAAAAGTGCATTCATTCTAGCATGATTATACATACTGAAATCACAAAATCAATCTTGACTCCAGAACATGATCAAATGTATGTCCAATACAGAGAGCTACGGATGAAGTATTTCAACTATCTAATTACTTTTTTGACATTTTAGAAAATAAAAGTGATCCAAATATCTTGATTAGTTAATCTATATTTCTGAAAACTTAAAAACAGATTGTTTGCTTTTCAAATGAATATATATTGCATTTAATGACACCTTGCCTAGCTCTGGTTCACTACAGTGCCGCTGTCTCTGAAAAGTTTTCTAAAACATTTGTGTGTGTGTGTGTGTGTGTGTATCTATTATATATTTTTCCCAGGTTTTGGGGAGTAGCGAATCCTCTCATCCAATGAGAGCCAGAGCTAGTATGGCAGGATTCTGTTGCAAATTTTCTGCTAAGGAGCTTTAATGCACCACTCTGCAAACATCTTCAGTGAAAGAGCAGTTCATCACAGGACTCTGATGTGAGCCTATTCTGCAATGTGTTTTTATGCCACAAAAGTCTTCCTTTCTGACACTTATTTTGGACGGGCCAACAGTTTTGATTTCAAATAGCTGATAAAAGCTGTACAGAATAGGAGAAAATAATAGCAAATGAAGCAACAGACAAACAACTAATCTCAAAAATATACAAGCAACTCCTACAGCTCAATTCCAGAAAAATAAACAACCCAATCAAAAAATGGGCCAAAGAACTAAATAGACAGTTCTCCAAAGAAGACATACAGATGGCTAACAAACACATGAAAAGATGCTCAACATCACTCAATATCAGAGAAATGCAAATCAAAACCACTATGAGGTACCATTTCACGCCAGTCAGAATGGCTGCGATCCAAAAGTCTACAAGCAATAAATGCTGGAGAGGGTGTGGAGCAAAGGGAACCCTCTTACACTGTTGGTGGAAATGCAAATTAGTACAGCCACTATGGAGAACAGTGTGGAGATTCCTTAAAAAACTGGAAATAGAATTGCCTTATGATCCAGCAATCCCACTGCTGGGCATACACACTGAGGAAACCAGAAGGGAAAGAGACACGAGTACCCCAATGTTCATCGCAGCACTGTTTATAATAGCCAGGACATGGAAGCAACCTAGATGTCCATCAGCAGATGAATGGATAAGAAAGCAGTGGTACATATACACAATGGAGTATTACTCAGCCATTAAAAAGAATACATTTGAATCAGTAATAATGAGGTGGATGAAACTGGAGCCTATTATACAGAGTGAAGTAAGCCAGAAAGAAAAACACCAATACAGTATACTAACGCATATATATGGAATTTAGAAAGATGGTAACAATAACCCTGTATATGAGACAGCAAAAGAGACGCTGATGTATAGAACAGTCTTTTGGACTCTATGGGAGAGGGAGAGGGTGGGATGATTTGGGAGAATGGCATTGAAATATGTATAATATCATATATGAAATGAGTCACCAGTCCAGGTTCGATGCATGATACTGGATGCTTGGGGCTGGTGCACTGGGAAGACCCAGAGGGATGGTATAGGGAGAGAGGAGGGAGAAGGGTTCAGGATGGGGAACACATGTATACCTGTGGGAGATTCATTTTGATATATGGCAAAACCAATATAATATTGTAAAGTTAAATAAAATAAAATTTAAAAAAATAAATTAAAAAAATAATAAAATTAGAGAATTAAAGAATAATTTAAAAAAAAAACAGCTGTACAGATGAGAATTTGGACTTGACAAAGAACCATTATTCCAGGTGTTATAATTCAAGTTGTACAAAAGCTCATGATGTCTGCAAGAAGATGATTAATGAAGTAGAGTGAAAAATTAGTAGGCAATCAGGTAGCAAGTAGAAACACTCTGACATTGTACTGCTGCTGCTGCTAAGTCGCTTCAACCTGTCTGACTCTGTGCAACCACATAGACGGTAGCCCACCAGGCTCCCCTGTCCATTGGATTTTCCAGGCAAGAGTACTGGAGTGGGGTGCCGTCGCCTTCTCCACTGACATTGTACAGGACATTATATAACTCATTGAATCCTGATATAGAATGAAAAAATATGAAAAGAAATTATGGGTGTTTCCTGTCATGCTTTCAGGGGATCCGAGAAGAATGGCAGAGTGATTGCTAATGGAGGAAAAACATATCTTTAATGGGTACTGTGTGGCACCCCACTCCAGTACTCTTGCCTGGAAAATCCCATGGAAGGAGGAGCCTGGAAGGCTGCAGTCCATGGGGTCGCTGAGGGTCGGACACGACTGAGCGACTTCCCTTTCGCTTTTCACTTTCATGCATCAGAGAAGGAAATGGCAACCTACTGCAGTGTCTTGCCTGGAGAATCCCAGGGACGGGGGAGCCTGGTGGGCTGCCGTCTATGGGGTCGCACAGAGTTGGACACGACTGAAGCGACTTAGCAGTAGCAGCAGCAGTGTTACAAAAACCATCCAAAATTGTAATTCAGTAAACATCCATTTTCAGTAAACATTCAGTAAACATCCATTTCATTTTCATTCATCCATAAACATCTCTCTCTCCTTTTCTCTCTCCCCCACCCCTTCATCAATAAACATACCTATTTCATTCAGGTTTCTAAGAAATATGTATAAGTATTACACAACTATACTCATTAATAGAGTAGGAAATGGCAACCCCACTCCAGTATTCTTGCCTGGAGAATTCCATGGACAGAGGAGCCTGGTGGGCTGCAGTCTGTGGGGTCACAAAGTGTTGGACATGATTCAGTGACTGTACACATACTCATTAATTTTACTTTGATATCAAGTAAAATCTGAGTGAAAAGATGAATGCTGTTTTTATTTACCTCTCATTTTCAAGTTTTCTTTACAAACAAAATTATATGAAATCATGACTACATCTTTCTATTCTGAATTACCGTGGTAATTACCCAGCCTCTTCTATTTCTTTTGGCTATGATTAATTACTAATACTTTTCATTCTTGGATGTCCTTCTCTTGGATGGGCTGTGTTACAAACGAAGATGAATCTGAAAAACAGGAGAATGAGGACCTCCCCTAAGGGATCAGTACACTCTGGTCTCAGACACTGAATAACAGCTGTTCGAGTTAACAAAATAATCTGGAAGTCTTACTCTGTGAAGTTTCAGATTAGATGCTAATAGCTTCAGCATGGACAAGGACTCTGCCTCTTTCTTAATAGATGATGCTGTCCTAAAAGATTTATTGAATCTACGATGCCATTGATTATAAAGCAGACCATTATTTCATACACCACTAGGACAAGGGAAAAAGCAGCCAATTAAAGTACGACACAACATTGATTGTAAGATGTTTGTAGATATGAGAGATGTTATAAAGGAAGAAAAATGTGCTTCTCAGAATTAATGCCATATGAGATTGAATATAATTTGCATTGGGTTGCATAATGTAGTTGTTTAGGGCATACATTTTGGAGTCAGACATATCCGAGCTTGAAACCCAATGCTTCATAAGTTGTTTCGCTATGTCAGGTCACTTATCTTCATTTTTCTCATGTGAAAAATAGTATATCAACATGTTAATGAAATAGCATTGTGAAGATTTAAAGTATATAATCCATGAGAAGCCTCTCACAACTGTAATAGTAAATATATAATCAGAAACATTTGAAACCACAACTTTGGAGTGCTAACTCTTGTATGCATAGCACTTTTTAAAAATAGGAAAGCATTATAAGACATTGTCTATAAAATGGTCACTCATTAATCACTGTTCATACTGTTTCTTCTTCCTAGAATTACCCTTTCCTCCATAGTTGCCTTTTCAAACAAAACTTTTTCTTCCATGCTCTCTTCAGATTTCACTTCTTCTTCCTCCTCTTCCCTAAACCTTATTATAGTGATCATCAGGTCTATTTACAAATATTTCACTACTCCTCTTCCTGGTTCATGAATGGATTGACCTCAGCTGCCTCTTTGATACTATTGTTGTTATTTAGTGGCTAAATCATGTGAAACTCTTTGCAGCCCCCTGTACTGTAGCCTGTCAGGCTCCTTTGTCCTTGGGATTTTGCATAGAAATACTGGAGTGGGCTGCCATTACTTCTCCATGAGATTTTCCCATCCCTTGGGTCAAACCCACATCTCCTGCACTGGCAGGTAGATTCCTTACCACTGAGCCATGAGGAAAGCCCCTTTTTAATATTAGGTTTAGATTAAGGAAATGTGAACAGAAAGTCAATTCTTGGCGGATTTCTAAGAGCCAGCAAGTAATTGTCCAATTTTCTTGCCTTGGTTTTGTAGAAACATGTAGAGGCATCACTGATGCCTTAGTGATACTGTAAGCCAAGAGTTTTTACACTGAACATGGAGAAGGGAGAAATATAATTTTGCAGTGTTTATTTTTTTTATTTTTTTCCCTAACCATAGCAAAACCCAAGCCAAGGCCAAGTTTGCTGCCAAGTAGGCATCTGGCACTGTCTGGAAACATTTCTGGCTGTCACATCTAGGGGCAAGGATTTTCCTGGCGTGCAGCAGGCAGAGGCCATGGGCTGATGCTGAACATCCTACAATGAACAGGACAGCTTTGGAGTTAAGAACTAGCAATTGTGCCACGGCTGAGAACACTTGATTTATGCCTTCTTGACTGCTACATTTTCCCATTCAAAATGAATAATTCCTTGAGAGACATTTCCACATTAATGCTTATATATGTTAGTAATTAATAAATATTCACTGATTTAATGTTACTGCAACAGCTTTCCAGGTGGTGCCAGTGGTAAAGAATCATCTTGCCAATGCAGGAGATATGGGTTCGCTTCTTGGGTTGGGAAGATCCCCTGGAAGAGGACATGGCAAAGAGTCGGACATGGCAGAGCACACAGCACAGCACTAACAGCTTTACTTCAGATATTTAGCATTATATGCTCCAAATAACTTAAAAATTATGCCTATTTATAGTTTCAAGAAAGGCAAAGAGAATGTGTTCATTTAGGAAGTCTAAGCTAGAAGAAATATTAGAGTCCCACAATAAAAGTAAATATAGATGCTGAGCTGAAGATTCTGCTGCACTTTAGGGAACTGCACTGGGAACATAATTTACCAAACATTGGTCCTATGCAGTTTACAGCCTTATAAAAATCAGGACTAAACTAAAGTAAATGCATTTAACAGTGCTATCTGGCAGCCTTCCTCCCTTTAATTTCTATGAAATACTTTTCAGCCATATAGTAGAGTCCTGTCTAGAAGAGAACTAATAAGATTAGTTTAAATCTCTCTAGGCTTTGAGATATCTTCGCCTTTGAAATATCCAGTTTGTCTTCAGAAAATAATGAAAAGGGAGTCATTTTTCCTGTTCCTCTAATTTACCTACAATTTGAGGCATAGCAAAATAAGCTTTCCATTGAAGAAATCTCACTGATCTTCCAAAGGACTTTTCAGGGACAATTTTCTAAGTTTCTAGCTTTTAAGTAACTGTGACAGCAGACTGACAGAGCCTCACTGCCCATGGGGAAGGTGGGCAGGAGGGTAAGCCCCCCCAAAATAGGCTTCCTTCCCCGTCCTAGTTTAAGGTGTGTTTCATATTAGCTCATGAACGTATATGCTGTAGAATGTATGCATTTTTGTATGTGCCATGTGGGACACTGTAATAAACATGTATCAGAAGGGATCTTCCCAACCCAGGGATTGAACCCAGGTCTCCTGCATTGCAGGCAGATTCTTTGCCAGCTGAGCCACAAGGGAAGCCCTGTCTAAAGCCTACAGCCTAATTTTTAGTATACATAATTTCTTCTTTTCTTTTTCTGATAAATTCTTCTTTCAATCACTTCAACTCCATAACTATTTTATCTAGATCAGTGCTGTCCCATAGAAATACCTACAAGCCACAAATGAAAGACATGTAATTGTAAATTTCCTAGGAGTCACATTTAAAAAGGTTTTCCCTGATAGCTGACTTGCTAAAGAATCTGCCTGTGATGCAGGAGACCCTGGTTCAATTCCTGGGTCAGGTAGATCTGCTGGAGAAGGGATAGGCTACCCACTCCAGTATTCTCGGGCTCTCCCTGTGGCTCAGCTGGTAAAGAATCTGCCTGGAATGCAGGAGACCTGGGTACGATGCCTGGGTTGGGAAGATCCCCTGGAAAAGTTAATGGCTTTCCACTCCAGTATTCTGGCCTGCAGAATACCATGGGGTCTCAAAGAGTCAGACATGACTGAGCAACTTGCACTTCACATTTTAAAAAGTAAAATGAAACAGACAAAATTAAATAAGAGATTTGATTTAACTCAAGTGATCTTAAATATTTTTTCAACATGTATTCAAACTTTAAAAAGTTACTGAGAATCTGACATTCTGATTTTTATAGGAAGTTTGAAATCTAGTATGTTTGCTATACTACAGGAGATCTCAAAACAAACTAGCTAAATTTCAAATGTTCAATAGCCACCTAGCTAGTGAGTATGATACTGGATAGTACAAATTTAGAGAAATGATTAAATAAATTTGTTCAACTTGGATATAAGTTGGAAAACTGATGGGAAAACATCAGTCTTCAAAAATAAGAAATAGCAACAAGCAGAAAAGAAGTAATATATAATATTGTTCCAAAGAGCAGACATAGGACTACTTGATGGATGTTCATCTGGGTTCAAAAAGAATTTTAGCAGGTAACATTATTCCAGTAATGGAAAAGCTTGCATTAAAGTACGAGAAGAACTTCAAGTATCTATTTCCCAGGTACAAAGAGTATTATCTAAATAACATATAGATTTCCCCTGACTTACAATGGTTTGACTTATGATTTTTTTTTAACTTTAGGATGGTGCAAAAGTGGTACAGCATCATTTTTTAGGATTTTAAATAGTTTGCCTGGAATTCTGTCACTTCCACTAGCTTTGTTCAATATGTCGGCAAATTTGGAAAATTCAGCAGTGGCCACAGGACTGGAGAAGATCAGTTTTCATTCCAACCCCAAAGAAAGGCAATGCCAAAGAATGCTCAAACTACTGTACAATTGTGCTCATTTCACATGCTAGCAGGGTTATGCTCAAAATTCATCAAGCTAGGCTTTACCAGTATGTGAACTGAGAACTTCCAGATGTACAAACTAGATTTTAAAGAGGCAGAGGAATCAGAGATCAAACTGGCAACATTCCTTGGATCATAGAGAAAGCAAGGAACTTCCAGAAAAACATCTACTTTTACTTCATTGGCTACGCTAAAGCCTTTGACCATGTGAATCACAACAAACTGTGGAAAATCTTAAAGAAGTGGGAATACCCGAACCACCTTACTTGTCTCCTGAGAAACCTGCATGCGGGTCAAGAAGCATCGATTAGAACCAGACATAGAACAACTGACTGGTGCAAAACTGGGAAAGGAGAATGACAAGGCTGTATATTGTCACCCTGCTTATTTAACTTACATGCAGAGTACATCATGTGAAATGCTGGGCTGAATGAATCACAAGCTGGAATCAAGATTGCCCGGAGAAAGATAATACCTCTCTAATGGCAGAAAGTGAAGAGGAACTAAAGAACTTCTTGATGAAGGTAAAAGAGGAGAGTAAAAATGCTGACTTGAATCTTAATATTCAAAAAACTAAGATCATGGCATCTGGTCCCATTACTTCATGACAAATACAAGGGGAAAAAGTGGAAGCAATGACAGATTTTATTTTCTTGGGCTTCAAAATCACTGTGGATCATGACTGCAGCCATGGAAATAAGGAACGCTTGCTCCTTGTAAGAAAAGCTAAGACAAACCTAGGCAGCAAATTAAAAAGCAGAGACATCATTTTGCCGACAAAGGTCTATATAGTCAAAGCTATAGGTTTTATGGTAGTCATGTATAGATACAAGAGATGGACCATAAAGAAGGCGGAGCACCAAAGAACTGAGTCACCAGGGGAGCAACGGACATAAATTTGAGCAACCTTTGGGAGACAGTGTAGGACAGAGGAACCCAGCAGGCTGTAGTCCATGGGGTTGCAAAGAGTTGGACACAACTTAGCAACTGAACAACAACAACAAAAGCTATACACTTTCAGTAAAAAACATACTTCGAACTTTGACCTTTTCCAGGCTAGCAATGTGCAGTATAAGACTCATGATACTGTCTCATGATGCTGGGCAGGACACCAAGTCACAGCTCCCAATCAGCCACTCTACCAGCAGGGTTAATAATCCATACACTTATCACCATTCTTTTCTCATAAAATCATTCTGTTTTTCACTTTCAGTATGGTATTCAGTAAATTACCTGACATAGTTCACACTATATTATAAAACAGGTTTTGAGTTAGATAATTTTGCACAACTGTAGGTTAATGTAAATGTTCTGAGCAGGTTTAAGGTAGGCTGGGCTCAGCTATGATGTTCAGTAGATTAAATGTATAAGTGCATTTTTACTTAGGATATTTTCTACTCAATATGGGTTTATCAGGATTCATAGGGCATCCTAAGTCAAGGAAGATTTGTAGTTAAATAAAGGCTTAGCCTTGTCTATTGTGACTTATTGCAGCAAACACATTGCTCTCACAAAATTTTATAAGCTTTTGCTAAAAAACATGATGTGTATTAAATTCAGCATTTCACTAAATTCTTTAACTTTAGTAAGTAACAATGTTTCAGGTTCTCATTTTGACAGATGTGGAAACTGAGGCTCAAGAGGTTAAGAGCATAGTCCAAAGGACTGTGGTTAAAGTTAGGAAGTGGTGGAACCATAGCATGAGACCAGGTACCTCAAATCTGTAACATAAACCACTCTGTTCTCAGAATATTGATCCATGTACAGCATCTGTCTTACATATCACCCTGTCTCCTAACCCTAGCATGTACTGAAGGCAGTTTCAAGAACAAGATGTACTTTTATCTTCGTTCCTTCATCTTGACCCAAGGCGAGTTTCAAAACAATCTACCCAATTGTATGAAACACTTCACTTCACTTTATTTTTTCCCAGCTTCAGTGTCTAGTTCCACTTAAAGTTTCTCCCCAGGAGAAATGAGAGAAATCAATAATTAAAAAGAAAGGAATCTATAGTTTTAGTTAGTGTAACTACAAAGAATTTGTGTTTAGGTTGGATTACATTTAGGATATATATTTTTAAATTTCTCTACCATCTTTTATATTCTTTTAAATTGTAAAATAAAACAACTGACTTATTTGCCCTGAATGCCATCAATATAATTTTCTTAAATTTAACATCTGCTGTTTCTAATTCCCCTATTCAGACATTACCTATTAGGTGAGCCTACATTCGTGAGAATATTAGTAACCTTTTTTCTTGCCTTCATTATCTTCCCTGTGGAGTGCTATAATTGTCTTTCTTTAATCTATTAGTTCAATCAGCCAGGTGCTGGCATCACTTCTTATGGTATGGGAACATATCATTTCTCTTAAAGCCTTCCTATAAACAGCTACTCCTTCTTTTTTTTTTTTTTTTTTTTTCTCCCAGAAAAACTTAACTTGTGAATTGTCTCCAAGACCAGCCACAATCCAATGAGTTTCCCATCTGCCAAACCTCTGCTACCTTCATTCTGTGGAAAATGTGGGGAAAATGAAGGCATGGGCTTGAAATGCGATTATCTGTGTCCTCATTTAGAACAGAGAGTAATAAAATGAAAAAACTGCAACCTTTTTGAAAGGACAGGATGAATTGTTATGAGAGGCATTTCAAATGATTTTAAATGAATCACTTTACTCTAATTACTCAAGCTATGGAAGCTGCATCCTCTTGATATGATCAGGACTTTGCAAATAATGCGCTGTTGTTTCTCTGTTTTACTCAAGCCCTTCTTCTTATCACTGAAGTGCTGAACAGAATTAGTAAAAAAAAAAAAAATTTAAAAAGAAGAATTTGATGCTTTATCTTTGTATTTGTTGACAATTCAAATTTGTTTTAGAAAGGAATGCCTCTGCAAACATCCATACATCCCTGCTACATGTATATCATTGGTTCATAACCTTGAGGAGGAGGCAGAAGCCTCTGAAACATCTATCGTCCTGCACATTCATATCTGATGATAACCTTTCAGCGTGTGCTTATTATGGAGAAAGAGGGTTTTAACGATGGCTGTATTTTATCACCCTTCAGAGTCCTAAACATAATGCCTACCCAAACAGTAATATAGCCCTAAGAGAAAATCAGCACTCCAGCCTTGCACTTCTGATAACCTTATCAACCACATTCACAACAAAACATTAACATGCAATAGATGAAGACACCATCTACAACTAAAACAAACTGCTCTATATTTCTCTTAAGCTCTAGTCACCTGTAATTCGCTTTAGTCGAATATTTTCTCTAACTCAAAGCCACACTCTCCTGTGGCAAAGTGCCATGCAGGTGATTTCTTCATCTCATGAATAATTATTTCAACTCTGATTTCACTGTTACTTAAATAGGGCAGAGTTTGCCTTTATTTTTGTTTGAGTCTCAAAGGAATAAAATAATATAATTTCAGCCAACTTGCTCTTCATTAGCAAAAGACAACCTCAAATTTTTGTTTAACAGATGAAAGATAAACTGTGATCAAGGTAGTGTTGGGGATGGGAGGAGTTGGAAAAACTTTTAAAGATTTAGTACTTTAATAGGGAGAAAATTAGTCTACGAATCTGAAGTAAGAAACATATTCAGAATATATTTGCATCTGTTTCCTAAAACAGTATTTCTTTTTTTTTTTTTTTTATCCAGTTGTTTGGAACTTTGAATGTTTTTTTTCTAATTTTATTTTATTTTTAAACTTTACAATATTGTATTAGTTTTGCTTGCTGTGATCTTTTATCAGGCTGAACTCTTCTAGAAGAAAAAAAAAAGTGTTCTAATTCCACCAAAATATAGCAGGAAACTAAAGAAGAAAAATTTTTAAGTGGTTTGGGGCTCAAATGAGACTCTGACATTTAGAACACAATGGAATTGATGTTTCCCTACATGGGACTTAAAAAACAAAGGTTTGACAAAAAGACACCTCTCTTCTGAATCCACACTGAGACTAGATTCAGAAGATGCAACTTAATACATGTGTATGCCAGGAGTGAGTTCAACAAAGAAAACTTCATTAAGGCCTTAAACATTAAAAGGTAGATTTGTCTTACCCAGCAAAACATCCAATAATAAGCCACGAAGACTGTGTATAAGGGTTTGATAATTCCATTAAGATAAAAAGAATACATTTGAATCAGTTCTAATGAGGTGGATGAAATTGGAACCTATTATACAGAGTGAAGTAAGCCAGAAAGAAAAACACCAATACAGTATACTAACACATATATATGGAATTTAGAAAGATGGTAACAATAACCCTGTATACAAGACAGCAAAAGAGACACTGATGTATAAATCAGTCTTATGGACTCTGTGGGAGAGGGAGAGGGTGGGGAGATTTGGGAGAATGGCATTGAAACATGTATAATATCATGTATGAAATGAGTCGCCAGTCCAGGTTTGATGCACGATACTGGATGCTTGGGGCTGGTGCACTGGGACGACCCAGAGGGAGGGTATGGGGAGGGAGGAGGGAGGAGGGTTCAGGATGGGGAGCACGGGTATACCTGTGGTGGATTCATTTCGATGTTTGGCAAAACTAATACAATATTGTAAAGTTTAAAAATAAAATTAAATTTAAAAAAAAAGATTAGTGGTTTTTTATCCATTCTTTTTCTGCACCACTATTTGTAATGTGTTAGTCTCGATCCATGCTTACTGCTTTAATCCTCACTGGCTCTTGCACCTCAAAAATTATATACATGAAGCACAGCCTTATCTAGGGAGCTAAGTGGGAATACCAGCATTCTCTGGGAATGATAGCTCTGGAGAGGTTACAGACAGAGATATGGATTTGAAAGGCACAGGAATTGAAAATATAATTTCAGCATTAATAGTGGATAAAGTCTCAGTAAGACTACTGAAAGATAAGTGCAGGGAGAGCTAAGGACTGAACTTTGGTGCTTCTTATAAGGAGGGAAATTAGAACCAGTAAGGGAGGACAAAGATGAACATCTAAGGAAGTTGCACAAAAGCCAAGAATAAAGAATCCTGAGAAGGAAGAGTAAAAATATTAACTACTAATAACAAAATAAGTCCATGGAGACTGACAACTGAACAGAGTTCTTAAATATGTCAAGGAGGAAAAACCAGTAACCACTGAGGGAATTTTCAGTAGCTTATTAGGGTAAAAATACCAATATATATTAAGTTAAGAGGCTGGGGAAAAAGTATCCCTCAAGGAGAAACAAATTGTTTATACCAAGTACAGTTCATAGACATAGTAAGCATTCATAGTAAGCATTGAATTGTAAAAATCAATGAATGAAAAGCTTTAAAAATGTAATTGACTTATTATTCCCAAATTCCTAAATGACAGTGGTGATAACAACAATACATTGTAATTATAGAATAGCTCATATTATCACTATGTAGGAAGAGATAAAGGTTTTTATTTTTGGAAAGAGAAACATGAAGTAGACCACTAATCCACACAATCAATTCATTTTACAAAAAGCACACATATGGGAATGGAACAGGAAAAATCGAGTTCTGGGTCTTTAACTCTTACTGTAAAACTTTATTGTCTCACATAACTCTAATTGCACAGTGTATGGGTCAGTTAATGGTGTGAAAAAATAGCACAAAATTTCAGTGGGTTAACACAGTACACACTGATCTCATTCTCACGGGTGTTGATTAGTTGGCTGAGGTTTGGCTGACATAGGTTCAGTTTGGTGGGGCTTGGTTCTAAGTGATGAATTCTGTATCAGTTTGTTCCATGTGCCCCTTTCCACTTTAGACCCACACCCTATTTTTCTGGTGATGATGAAAGAAGCATAAAACAGCAACACAAATGCATGGGCACATTTCAAGGACTTTCTTGTCCAGTATCACTTCAGTTACTAAAGTCAGTCACATGACCATACTCAACTTAGTGTGGTGGAGAAGCTATCTCTTTGTCCAGTGGAAGGAGATATAAAGATAGATTACAGGAAAGAGGGAGAGTGGTATGCTGGCTTCTGAGAGCTGATGTCTTCTCAGCATTGCATGTTGTGATACCATATTGAGAGCCTGAAATGACCATGGCAGAAGAATTGGACCATGCAAATCATCAAATGCTAAAAATTGGAGGGTTTGTTTATTTGCTTGTTTCTGAGTCAAACATTTATCAGCACACCTCTGGAAATGAGAACAGGGGACGGTGGAAAATTGGGAGCATTGATGCTGCTTAGCATGCATTTGCATTGCACGCATAATATTTTCATTTATTTATTTACTCATTTAATCTACTTCATTGAGGACTTACTATATCCTAAAACTGTGTTATCCTGGTGTAAGAATACATGGATGAATAAGACATTAGCTCTGTTCTGGTGCTGTTCATGGAGAAAACTGTGTGTGTGTGTGTGTGTGTGTGTGTGTGTAAAATATGTCATTCTAAGACATGCTATGATAAGCAAAGTGTGGAAGATGGCATATCATTCCAGACAAAAGAGAAAATAAATTTGTTACTCACTCTTCAAAATGTTAATAATAGGATTAGATCTGAGTTTAATATAGATCTGAAACATTTGACGCTCAGAATGTACTGGAAAAGATGCCTTGGTGTTTCCATAATACATGTAGGCTTCCATGCTGCTGTGATCTTCTGCAATAGTTTTAATTACCACTGATTTTTTCTAGTCAACACAATAACACTCACAGCATGGGTAACAGGAAAAGAGCAAGAAATGATATTTGAATTAGCCTTAATTAAAATAAGTCATTGAAAGCTTCTTATTAGATTGGTTCTATCATATTATCAGTGTGATGTTTTATCCTAAAATATTTCCACTATCCTTGATGATATAAAATGAGTCTACCTTATATATTGTATTCTTATGTTACGGTTCTCCTCTTCAGCCACTATGCCATGATTCTCAAAGCTATATATGAAAATCAGCAAGGGCCAGGACTGCATTATCCTCCTTGTTTTCAGGGACCCAGTTATGAGCCAGTTATTTAGGAACTTCAATTTGTCAGGCTTGACAACATTCTAATTGATTGCAATAATAAAACCCTTACCAAAAGCTGAATTACTTTGGGGGAATTTACCTTGTTTTCTTAAGTGTTTTGCAAGTATGATAAGTAGGCTGAGGTACTTTTCCTGACACAAGTGCACAAGAGATATATGATCTCTTTTAGTGCACGTAGTGACAAAAGATCAAGCTGTTGGGCTGCAGGCTACAACAAATTGAACATATTGAATTTCAACTGTGATCTAATGCAGTCTTAGGTTTGTTGCAGTCCATTTAAGTGATACCTTTCCATGCTTGTGCCATAACTTTATCTACAAAATTGAACAATGGAGGAGCAGTGTGTTCCACTATTTTAAGTAGTATTTACTGTTTAAATGCAATATACCTTTCCTTATTTGCATTATAAATTACTGGGTGGGATTTAAATAAATCTTTTGTTTGAGCCACTTTATAAGAGATCTATGTCAACCCTTCATAATTCAGTTTACTCTGCTAAACAAAATTTCCATTATTCTAGTGCCCCTATTCAAGTCTGGGAAATAAAGCAATGAAAAAATTACTGTCACATTTATCTTTTGATTTTCTAACAATGGGGCTTCTAGTGGCATATTTCAGATGATAAAATACTCCTAATTGACCTTGAGAAAAAATGTCATAAACGGATGCAAATGAACAATTTTTTTACTTGCCACCATTTTTATTTGTGATGGTAGAGAAATCTTATCGTGCTAGCTGATAAGCCTGGGTTGAAAATTATAAACAGTTTCATCTAAAATTAAAGTAAATCTAGAATCTCTGTTAGTAATTAAGGAAGTCTAAACAGATTTAAAAAGCTTCACCACTGGCTTAGTGGTAAAGAATCTGCCTGTATTGCAGGAGACATGGAGACTCAGGTTCCAACACTGGGTCAGGCAGATTCCCTGAAGGAGGAAATGGCAATCCACTCCAGTAACCTTACCTGGAAAGTGCCATGGACAGAGCAGCCTGGCAGGCTACAGTCCATGGGGTCTCAAAGTGTTCAACCCAACTGAGAGACTAAACGAAAACGACAAACATATTTAAAAGTTACAAGATATAAAATCTTTAGATAATATTTTTTGTAACTATTTGATAATAAAAGATGCAAAATTTTATATCAGTAATGGCACAAACTTGTCAACAGCATGCTTACAAAAATACACTACGTGAGAAGTACAGTCTTTCTTTTCAGAACACTTTGTTACTTATATTTAAGGACCCACATATTGGGCATAGATAATAAGACTTATTTTTTCTTTTTACTTTTTACCCTGTATGCACTTCAGATCTATGTAACATGTGATAGTAAGGATAAAACCTCATATTCCAATATTCTCCATTCTGATTTACTGAAATGAGTTTCCTTATAAAGAGCTCAATTCTTACTTCTAAAGAAGTACAGGAAGAAACGATGATATCACTTATTCTGAGGTTCAAAATTAATATTTAAACTCGGCTAGAACAACGGACCAGATGATATGTCAGTTTCATTTCAAGTCTGATATCTTATGATTCCACAAAATTTATGAAATTATTCACAATTAGGACATATAAAAGTATTTGGATCCAAACATTAAGATATACACTAAAGTGTCTAAAGAATATGCATAGTATTAGAGCACTTTGGCAATTAATTATTCAATTAAATCAATCTTTTAAGAACTCTCTTGTGCTACCTACTTGATTATTGCTAAAGATAGCAGAGTTAGATAATAATTAATGAACCAGGCAAACCGAAGGGAAATGCCTAGTCATATATCCTAGGGCTTTCTGTTTTAATTCATTAACTATGATTATTTAGGCAAATTTGGCCTTGGAATATGGAATGAAGCAGGGCAAAGGCTAATAGAGTTTTGCCAAGAGAACACACTGGTCAGAGCAAACACTCTCTTCCAACAACACAAGAGAAGACTCTACACATGGACATCACCAGATGGTCAAGACCGAGATGAGATTGATTATATTCTTTGCAGCCAAAGATGGAGAAGCGCTATACAGTCAGCAAAAACAAGACCAGGAGCTGACTGTGGTTCAGATCGTGAACTCCTTATTGCCAAATTCAGTCTTAAAATGAAGAAAGTAGGAAAAACCACTAGACCATTCAGGTATGACCTAAATCAAATCCCTTATGATTATACAGTGGAAGTGAGAAATAGATTTAAGGGACTAGGTCTGATAGATAGAGTGCCTGATGAACTATGGACTGAGGTTCGTGACATTGTACAGGAGACAGGAATCAAGATCATCCCCATGGAAAAGAAATGCAAAAAAGCAAAATGGCTGTCTGGGGAGGCCTTACAAATAGCTGTGAAAAGAAGAGAAGCAAAAAGTAAAGGAGAAAAGGAAAGATATAACTATTTGAATGCAGAGTTCCAAAGAATAGCAAGCAGAGATAAGAAAGCCTTCCTCAGTGATCAATGCAAAGAAATAGAGGAAAACAATAGAATGGGAAAGACTAGAGGTCTCTTCAAGAAAATTAGACATACCAAAGGATGTCATGCAAAGATGGGCTTGATAAAGGACAGAAATGGTATGGACCTAACAGAAGCAGAAGATATTAAGAAGAGGTGGCAAGAATACACAGAAGAATTGTACAAACAAGACCTTCACGACCAAGATAATCACGATGGTGGGATCACTGACCTAGAGCCAGACATCCTGGAATGTGAAGTCAAGTGGGCCTTAGAAAGCATCACTACGAACAAAGCTAGTGGAGGTGATGGAATTCCAGTTGAGCTCTTTCAAATCCTGAAAGATGATGCTGTGAAAGTGCTGCACTCAATATGCCAGCAAATTTGGAAAACTCAGCAGTGGCCATAGGACTGGAAAAGGTCAGTTTTCATTCCAGTCCCAAAGAAAGGCAATGCCAAGGAAATCTAAAACTACCGCACAATTGCACTCATCTCACATGCTAGTAAAGTAATGCTCAAGATTCTCCAAGCCAGGCTTCAGCAATACATGAACTGAGAACTTCCAGATGTTCAAGCTGGATTTAGAAAAGGCAGAGGAACCAGAGATCAGATTGTCAACATCCACTGGATCATGGACTAAGCAAGAGAGTTCCAGAAAATCATCTATTTCTGCTTTATTGACTATGCCAAAGCCTTTGACTGTGTGGATCACAATAAACTGTGGAAAATTCTGAAAGAGATGGGAATACCAGACCACCTGACCTGCCTCTTGAGAAACCTGTATGCAGGTCAGGAAGCAACAGTTAGAACTGCACATGGAACAACAGACTGGTTCCAAATAGGAAAAGGAGTACGGCAAGGCTGTATATTGTCACCCTGCTTATTTAACTTATATGCAGAGTACATCATGAGAAACGCTAGCCTGGAAGAGCACAAACTGAGTCAAGATTGCCGGGAGAAATATCAGTAACCTCAGCTATGCAGATGACACCACCCTTATGGCAGAAAGTGAAGAGGAACTAAAAAGCCTCTTGATGAAAGTAAATGAGGACAGTGAAAAAGTTAGCTTAAAGCTCAACATTCAGAAAACAAAGATCATGATATCTGGCCCTATCATTTCATGGGAAATAGATGGGGAACAGTGGAAGGAGTGTCAGACTTTACTTTTGGGGGCTCCAAAATCACTGCAGATGGTGACTGCAGCCATGAAATTAAAAGATGCTTACTCCTTGGAAGGAAAGTTATGACCAACCTAGACAGCATATTCAAAAGCAGAGACATTACTTTGCGAACAAAGGTCCGTCTAGTCAAGGCTATGGTTTTTCCAGTGGTAATGTATGGATGTGAGAGTTGGACTGTGAAGAAGGCCGAGCGCTGAAGAATTGATGCTTTTGAACTGTGGTGTTGGAGAAGACTCTTGAGAGTCTCTTGGACTGCAAGGAGATCCAACCAGTCCATTCTGAAGGAGATCAGCCCTGGGATTTCTTTGGAAGGAATGATGCTAAAGCTGAAACTCCAGTACTTTGGCCACCTCATGTGAAGAGTTGACTCATTGGAAAAGACTCTGATGCTGGGAGGGATTGGGGGCAGGAGGAGAAGGGGACAACGGTGCACGAGATGGTTGGATGGCATCACCGACTCAATGGACATGGGTTTGGGTGGACTCCAGGAGTTGGTGATGGACAGGGAGGCCTGGCATGCTGTGGTTCATGGGATTGCAAAGAGTCGGACACAACTGAGTGACTGAACTGAACTGAATAAAGTTAACCCTCAAAGTCAATTAGTAGCATTATCAATTTAAATATGCCACTAAAATTCAAGGAAAAAATACAATGGAATCTCTCATTTTCAAAATAAGATCATAAATCATGATCAAGTGGGCTTTATCCCAGGGATACAAGGATTCTTCAATATCAGCAAATCAATCAATGTAATACACCACTTTAACAAATTGAAAGATAAAAACCATATGATTATCTCAATAGATGCAGAGAAAGCCTTTGACAAAATTCAACATCCATTTATGATAAAAACCCTCCAGAAAGCAGGAATAGAAGGAACATACCTCAACATAATAAAAGCTATATATGACAAACCACAGCAGACATTATCCCCAATGGTGAAAAATTGAAAGCGTTTCCCCTAAAGTCAGGAACAAGACAAGGGTGCCCACTCTCACCACTACTATTCAACATAGTTTTGGAAGTTTTGGCCACAGCAATCAGAGCAGAAAAAGAAATAAAAGGAATCCAGATTGGAAAAGAAGAAATAAAACTCTCACTGTTTGCAGATGACATGATCCTCTACATAGAAAACCCTAAACACTCCACCAGAAAATTACTAGAGCTAATCAATGAATGTAGTAAAGTTGCAGGATATAAAATTAAAACACAGAAATCCCTTGCATTCCTATACACTAACAATGAGAAAACAGAAAGAGAAATTAAGGAAACAACTCCAATCACCATTGCAATGAAAAGAATAAAATACTTAGGAATATATCTACCTAAAGAAACTAAAGATCTATATATAGAAAACTAAAACTATAAAACACTGATGAAAGAAATCAAAAAGGACACAAATAGATGAAGAAATATACCGAGTTCATGGATGGGAAGAATCCATGGTGAAAATGAGTATACTACCCAAAGCAATCTATAGATGCAATGCAATCCCTATCAAGCTACCAATGGTATATTTCACAGAACTAGAAAAAATAATTTCACAATTTGTATGGAAATACAAAAAACCACGAATAGCCAAAGCAATCTTGAGAAAGAAGAATGGAAGTGGAGAAATCAATCTGCCTGACTTAAGGCTCTACTACAAAACCACAGTCATCAAGACAGTATGGTTCTGGTACAAAGACAGAAATATAGATCAATGGAACAAAATAGAAAGCCCAGAGATAAATCCACACACCTATGGACACCTTATCTTTGACAAAGGAGGCAAGAATATACAATGGAGAAAACACAATCTCTTTAACAAGTGGTGCTGGGAAAACTGGTCAACCACTTGTAAAAGAATGAAACTAGAACACTTTCTAACACCATACACAAAAATAAACTCCAAATGGATTAAAGATCTAAATGTAAGACCAGAAACTATAAAACTCCTAGAGAAGAACATAGGTAAAACACTCTCCGACATACATCACAGCAGGATCCTCTATGACCCACCTCCCAGAATATTAGAAATAAAAGCAAAAATAAACAAATGGGACCTAATTAAAATTAAAAGCTTCTGCACAACAAAGGAAACTATAAGCAATGTGAAAAGACAGCTTTCAGGATGGGAGAAAATAGTAGCAAATGAAGCAACTGACAAACAACTAATCTCAAAAATATACAAGCAACTCCTGCAGCTCAATTCCAGAAAAATAAACGACCCAATCAAAAAATGCGCCAAAGAACTAAACAGACATTTCTCCAAAGAAAACATACAGATGGCTAACAAACACATGAAAAGATGCTCAACATCACTCATTATCAGAGAAATGCAAATCAAAATCACAATGAGGTACCATTTCACACCAGTCAGAATGGCTGTTATCCAAAAGTCTACAAGGAACAAATGCTGGAGAGGGTGTGGAGAAAAGGGAACCCTCTTACACTGTTGGTGGGAATGCAAACTAGTACAGCCACTATGGAGAACAGTGTGGAGATTCCTTAAAAAACTGGAAATAGAACTGCATTATGACCCAGCAATCCAACTACTGGGCATGCACACCAAGGAAACCAGAATTGAAAGAGACACGTGAACCCCAATGTTCATTGCAGCACTGTTTATAATAGCCAGGACATGGAAGCAACCTAGATGTCCATCAGCAGATGAATGGATAAGAAAGCTGTGGTTCATATACACAATAAAATCTTACTCAGCCATTAAAAAGAATACATTTGAATCAGTTCTAATGAGGTGGATGAAACTGGAGCCTATTGTACAGAGTGAAGTAAGCCAGAAAGAAAAACACCAATACAGTATACTAACGCATATATATATATATGGAATTTAGAAAGATGGTAACAATAACCCTATATGTGAGACAGCAAAAGAGACACAGATGTATAGAACAGTCTTTTGGACTCTGTGGGAGAAGGCGAAGGTGGGATGATTTGGGAGAATAGCATTGAAACATGTATATCATCATATGTGAAACAAATCGCCAGTCCAGGTTCAGTGCATGAGACAGGTTCTTGGGGCTGGTGCACTGGGATGACCCAGAGTGATGGATGGGGAGGGAGGTGGGAGGGGGGTCCAGGATGGGGGACACACGTATACCCGTGGAGGATTCATGTCAGTGTATGGCAAAGCCACCACAATATTGTAAAGTAGTTAGCCTCCAATTAAAATAAACAAATTTATATTAAAAGAAAATCTAAAAACTAATAAATGCCAGAATATTATTTGCATTATTTTATTTCCCTGACTTAAAGAGGATCAACAATATAATTGAAATTAGATATATTGTTTAGCATAGTAAACTGCATCATGAAAATTTAGCATAGATATTTTATACAATGTTTCAATCAAACAAGTATTGAATTCTAGTTCATGGTACACATATTGAGGTATCTATGGGTTTTTATAAGGTTCTTATGTCTACCATCATAAAATAATACTGTCTAATGGGTGAATAGAGGGATGGATTGAAAGATAGGTAATAACGTAAATTCAGGCAAATGGTAATTATAGAATCTAGGTTATGTGAATGTGATTATTCACTGTATAATCCTTTCAATTTTCATTCATTTCAAGATTTTCCTAATAAAACTTTATAAAATTCATGTTTTAGCTTAAACTATCTATTGAATAATGCCTGCTACATAGTAGTGTTCTAATAATTTCAATTAAGCAATAAACAAGTAAATGGTTTAATACATGAACTGACAAAAATGGGAACAATTCTAAATGATAGGTCAGTGAAAAATATCCCAGAGTTTTAAATAATCTTTAGCTTTTTTCCCCCAGTAATGTGCCATGGATACCAAAGAGTCAAACACAATTATAGATGATAGAACAATAACCTCAGTGTTCAAATCAGGGGGTTAAGGAACTATTCTGACCAGGTCAGAGCATCTCTAAATTACTACATCCTGTCCCTGACATCCATCTTTACCAAAAAATAACAGATAAAAAGAGTGCATAGATGAAAATTACTAGGAAATAATGGCCCTAAATATTATGGCAGAAAGTGAAGAGGAACTAAAAAGCCTCTTGATGAAAGTGAAAGAGAGTGAAAAACTTGGCTTAAAGCTCAACATGCAGAAAACTAAGATTATGGCATCTGGTCCCATCAGTTCATGGCAAATAGATGGGGAAATAGTGGAAACAGTGTCAGACTTCATTTTGGGGGGCTCCAAAATCACTGCAGATGGTGATTGCAGCCATGAAATTAAAAGACACTTACTCTTTGGAAAGAAAGTTATGACCAATCTAGATATCATATTGAAAAGCAGGGACATTACTTTGCCAACAAAGATCCATCTAGGTTTTCCCAGTGGTCATATATGGATGTGAGAGTTGGATTGTGAAGAAAGCTGAACATCGAAGAACTGATGCTTTTGAACTGTGGTGTTGGAGAAGTCTCTTGAGAGAGTCGCTTGGACTGCAAGGAGATCCAACCAGCCCATTCTAAAGGAGATCAGTCCTGGGTGTTCTTTAGAAGGAATGATGCTAAAGCTGAAACTCCAGTACTTTGGCCACCTCATAGCGAAGAGTTGACTCTTTGGAAAAGACCCTGATGCTGGGAGGGATTGGGGGCAGGAGAAGGGGACAACAGAGAATGATATGGCATCACCAAGTCGATGGACATGAGTTTGGGTAAACTCCGGGAGTTGGTGATGGGCAGGGAGGCCTGGCGTGCTGAGATTCATGGGGTCACAAAGAGTCGGACACGACTGAGCAACTGAACTGAACTATCAACCATATAAGAAACAGTCAAAACAATTACAAGTCTTCAAACTGGAGAAGAAAAAGCCAATGAGTACATAAGGGGGCCATTTCCATCCCATGCACACTGTTTAACTCTTTCCACATTCCCAATTTCAGTCCAGTTTTCATCTCTGACAAGGTACTTTGCAACATAACCATAACTCAATATTTTCCTTCTCTGAACTCTTGTTCATAGAGATTTTATTGTATTTAGCATTTGGCATCTGGGGACCTTATACCAGCTGCTCTTATTCTTCTTACTCTTGCTTGTGGATGTACACACACAAACATACACATACACACACACACACACACACACACACACACACACACACACCACCCTTCAAATTACAGCAAGCGTCTAAGCTTCTTGAGGGAATGTGATGTTTTATACATTCTTCTACACTGAGACCTTAGCATGATTATGCTCATTTACTTCATAAACATTTATTGAGAAACCTTATTTTGCTAAGCATTATGTTGAGATTTGGGGTAAAAAGATGATCTTAACGCTGACCTTACTTGTAAGCAGTTCAGAATCTAAAACTGGAAATATACAAATAACCTAATAAATACAAAGCAAAGTTATCAGCACAATGACTGGAACATTCATGAGACAATATGGAAACTAACATTAAAAGTGTATCTAACCCATCCTAGAGAGAAGGAGTGGGAGAGGCAAGAGACAGGGGCAGGTCTTAGAGGATGCATAGAAACTACCATTGTGTAATTATGAATGTGGTGAAGAGGGGGCAGTGCAGACAATCACTGTGTAAATTAAAAGCATGGGAGGAGAGAGGGTCATGAAACACAGGGTGCATCATACTGGGCACACTCCTTGGCAGAAGAGTTTCTGATTTAATAGTAGAATGTTATGTTTATTGCCTATTTCATATAATCAGCTGCTCTAGATCAATAAATCTCACTGGCTAGGTGAATTTCAGAATTCATCCCAAACTCTCACCTGTGAAAAATATCAATGCTAGATACAGCAAAGCTCTTTGAGAACAAAACCCCAAACAGGCATTTTCACAACCTACTCTTTGCTCTAATAAATAAAACCTAAACCTACCTATCATCTGCAGATGCTACAACAACTTGCAGCAGTCTCTAACATTATTTATCCGAAGGTATAGTGGTTATCTGTTTTGTAGTTCACAAATAGGGCAGAAGTTCTTCACCTGGGGCTCAGGGACTCGAGACTTCAAGCACTCCAAGAACACAAATAGGAAAAATTGATACCTTATTTATTACTAAGTGAAATTTAGCATTTCTTATATCATAAACAGAGACAATTCTCATGCTAGTATTGGCAGTGCCTATAACTTATCAATAGAAATCACATACATTTTCATATCACACTGAAGTTGTTGTAATGGCATCAAACATCGTTTACTTTCATTATGACTTTGAGATTACAGTAAATAGTAGCATCACTACCAGAACCTACTTAATTATAATGAGAATAAAGAAGCATGTTCTTTACTTTGTTACAAACTTCTTTAAAAGTTTTGATAACTGTAAGGTATATAATTTGTAATATTTGAAATCCTGTATATGTCATTGTTTATGTTTAAAATATTTTTCTAAGAAGTATGACATGGGCTTAATCAATTCTACCAAGGGTTCCATGTGCCAACATAAAATTAAAGCAACTTTAAATTGTAAAAGTAATTATAAAAGGATATTTCAAAGGACTCTTGCTACCTATTGGGATCATCTTTCTGTTTGTTTTTATTTTCTTGTTGTTTGTCCCCCTCCCAAAATTTTGGGAATAGGATCAAGTCAAACTTGATCTAAGACATCTCTTTTCTGTCAAACCCGTACTTGCCCATCTCCACAGAGAATCCAAAACTCCCAAGGCATCCATAGTCCACAGTGATAAAGTTGCATGTGAAACTTTTTCCAAAAGTGATTGGTTGATATTTTCTCCACTTTAACTACAGGTTAAACATGAAAGCATTTTAATACTACTTTTCTGATGTTTCCTCCAGGCTGACTCTGACTTTGGGGTTCACCAATGCCGGTTCCTAAAGGGTGGAACATCAGATGTCTAATAACTGCAACATATTGCCATTCACCCTAGTGATGTACTCTTCTAGGCTTTTTACAACACTCTCTAGTTCTATTTCATTTGGACTCAGAGCCCGATTGCCTTAGGCTTAGCAATGAGATGATCCCACCTCATTGTAGACTCTAAAGGGCTTCCATCCTCCATGGATAAAGAAATGTGGATAATATTAGCAGTGCCTTTGGTGCCTCTGTAGGCACATCCATCCACATTTAAATACACATTTTTATGTTTAGCCATTTATTCCTAGCTGTGAAATATTGCAACGGCTTACACATTAGCATACTAATCCAGGCCTTAGGTTGGGGGAGATTTATGTTGAACATTTTGATGCCATTATTCACACTATGTGTGAAGCTGAGTAAGACTTTCTTCTGAATCAAAGTAATAGCAGATTCATACCCCACTGGCTGCTCTGCTAAAAATCTAACCATTTTAACT
Source organism: Bubalus kerabau (assembly GCF_029407905.1). Taxonomy (NCBI): domain Eukaryota; kingdom Metazoa; phylum Chordata; class Mammalia; order Artiodactyla; family Bovidae; genus Bubalus; species Bubalus kerabau. The sequence goes on along the minus strand of NC_073627.1, from coordinate 97,245,233 downwards.
TCTGTTATATTGCAATGTTCACCAAAAAAAGTGTTTAAGCCAATGATGTCAGCATGGCTAATATGAATGGCTATAGAGTAAAGAGAACCAAATTAAAATCTTACCTATGTCACATACCAGGTGTGTGACCCTGGATAAAGACTTAACCTCACTTTCCTTGACTATAAAGTAACCAAGCTGTGAGGATTAAATAAAGGAATGAGAGAATAAAAATTGAAGAAAGAAATGAATACAAAGCTCACTATATATTAATAGTTAGGGCTCAGTGAAAGAAGGCTATTATAATGATTGCCATTAATAAACAGTCATGTACAATAAAGTTTAACCTCTCTGTCTCAGGCTGAATAGGAAAAATATAGAGATATTGTTGCCAGAGAGGAAAGGAAAACTCAAGTTCATCTATTCCACCTTTCTCACTCTACAAAGTAATAAAGTGAGGCCCAGAGAGGTTGAGGAGTTTATCCACGATCACTTAGTTATTCAATCAGTGGAAAAGCTAAGACAAGACCTATTTATTCTGGCCTAAAGTCTATTCTTCGAATGTGAAGACCTGAGTTTAAGCCACAAAGCCAAGCAGCCAGAGGCAGAGCACTTAATTATTGAGTAAAAAATCTCTATTTTTATGAACAGAGGAAAAATTCATACAGTTATAAGAACAATGAACCCATAAAAGAAAGTAGATGCCCCTTTGCATCCTAAAGCTCCCTGTTTAAGTATTTTGCTCCCATGGGGCATAAAGTTTCTCTAAGATCACAGAGCAGCTGTTTCCTCTGTCTATCATAGAAGAAACACAGACTGGATTAAGATTGTACACACTTTTCATCCTACACTTTCAAATTCAATCTTGCTCCAGCTGTAAGATTTTTCCCAGCCTCTCCAGTATTTCCATCTGTTTTTTCTGTCTTTCATTATCAAGTCCTCTTCTCTTTTCCAGTCTTAATCCTCTCTTCCTACACTGTGTTCCCAGATCCCTCATCACACACTCAGCACAAATGTCCCACAAACTTTGTTTGTTTGTCTTTTTTTTTAATAAGTCCTGATCCCCTGGTCAAATTGTGAGATCAATAAACGTAAAGATGTGGTTCTTCTGATTCTTTGCATCTCCTTTGCCAAGCAAAGTCCTTAATAACATTTACTCAGCCAAATCATACCTGCTCACAGATGTGCAGCCACAGAGCAAAGAGCAAACCAGACCATGTCATTCCACGATTTAAAACCTATCAGTCACTTGACACAGTCTTTAGGTGATATACCAACATCTTAGGGTGAAGATTATTGTTCACCTTGACTGATCAATCAGCAGCAAGCTGACTTCTAACTCTTCAGCCTTGACTTTTAACACTGACTCTCAACTCTGTAGCCACCATCTCCTGCCTTGAATGAGCCATTCTTTCTCCTACATTGGAAACTTGGAAATGCTGGTCCCTGTGCTAGGACAATCACCTCTCCACCTTTCATCCAGGTATCTCAGACTTAACCTTTGTGTCTCAGCTTAAATGTCAGTTCCTCACCCAGCTTACTTTGATTCCCCAGAGCACTTGACGCTTTATGTCTTTAGATCTCTGAGTTCTTATTTCTCTGTTCCACCCCTACCTTTACACCAAAGAGATTTTATCCTTGCCGCTTGCTTATCAGTAGGCTTTTAAGATGTTGGCACAGTGTCATGTCTCCTTTCCTTCCATGGTTCTTAACCCAAATGTCTTAGCCTTTATTGATCTTCCCCTGATAGCTCTTCTTGCTGTCTAGTTATCCTTGACATCTTTCCTTCCTTGATTGCTCTTTTGATCCATGGACCCCTTTGGAAAGAATTTACTTGAATTCTTCCTCAACTTGTGCTTTTCTTCTTTTTTTTAAACTGTTTTGAGAAGAAGAACTGGTTCTCACATTTGTACATATCCATGACAACTTGCTAATAATAGGGGCAATGCAGTTTCCTTATAACTTAGTTTATTCAGTTTAAGAAATCATTCCATCCTTAGTGGATTCAACCCTTCATTCTGCAAGGATTTGTTGAGTATCTATGTGGTGATCACTAGGATAAGCATGAAGGAAAGCATGAAGAACAAAAGGGATAGCTCCTCTACCTCTCTCAGCAGGTTCACAGTAAGCTGAAGTAGACAGACCCTGCTCATCACATCCTATGTTCACACATACCATTCAAGAGAGATCACAGTGTAACTTCATATGGTGACCCAACCTAGACTGAAGGGTCAGAGAAAGTTTTCCTGAGGAGAAAGCTGTTACCTACAAGAGGCAAGAGAAGTGTGGTTGTCACTCCCCCAGAGATCAGATCCAGACTCCCTGTTCTTGCCCCTCATTAGTGACGCCGCCTTGTCAAGTTCTGTCACTTCTTTAGGACTTAGTTTCCTCATGGGTAAAATGCAACAGATATCATGACTTCACTCACTGGATTGTTATAATAGTTAAGTGAATTAACATATGCAAAACATTTAAGACAGTGCCTTAATAATAAGTGTTTACAATAAGTGCTTATAAACTTGGCTTTTGTTGCTGCTGCTGCTGCTAAGTCGCTTCAGTCGTGTCTGACTCTGTGTGACCCCATAGACGGCAGCCCACCAGGCTCCCCCATCCCTGGGATTCTCCAGGCAAGAACACTGGAGTGGGTTGCTATTTCCTTCTCCGATGCATGAAAGTGAAAAGTGAAAGTGAAGTCGCTCAGTCATTTCGACCCTCAGTGACCCCATGGACTGCAGCCTTCCAGGCTCCTCTGTCCATGGGATTTTCCAGGCAAGAATACTGGAGTGGGGTGCCATTGCCTTCTCCTGGCTTTTGTTATTACTTTGCAATTCTATCCTTGCAAATTTCTTGGAGCTAAATTTCTGTTTCCTTTCTGAAATTACATTGACAGAAAATGGCGGTGATTTTTTAAATGGCCTTATTTAGCAAATGATAAATTGGGGGACCTTTGTATGTGTGGGAAGTGAGAGGGGCTAATTTTACTACTTGCAAATATTAAGATGAAACATCCACAATCCTTAAACAAGCATCCCAGGCCCTCTATCATTTTTTCACTTGGATATCTCTTTAGCTTCACATTCTACTGGTCAGGTTCTCAACTGCTAATTAACAAATCACTCCAACACTTTTAGGCTGGAAGCAACATCCATTATATCACATGATCCTATAAAGTCAGGAATTCTGTTAGGAGTCAGTCAAGTGATTCTGGAATGATTGGGGTCACTTGGTGGTATTCACCCAGTGGCTAGTGTGATCTGGAGGGTCCAGGATGGGTTTACTCTTGTTTCTGGGGCCTTGATGAGGTGGCTGGAAGGCTGGGCTCAGCTCAGCCTCTCAGCCCCTCTATGTAATCACAGAGACTCTTCTATGATTTTTTTTTTTTTAGGGAGGTAATCAGGCTTCCTACATGATGGCTAACTTCCTCCACCTTGATTACAAGATTCAGGAAGTGCAGCTGCCAGTTTTCTACGATCTGGTCTAGGAACTGGTACAGTGTCACTTCCACCAGAGTCTATCGAGGTATTCAGAGAGACAGAGATTGAATTGAAGGAAAAGTAACACAGACTCCACCTCTTAAAAGCAAGAGAATCAAAGGCTGTGGCCATTTTTAATCTATCACACCTACCAAACTCACCCTAGAGTAGTTTACTTAAATGATGCTGAATTCTTATAATCTCTCACACCCTTTGCCGTTCAATGTCTCAGTGCTTTTGTACATCCTGATCCCCTGTCTGTTATGTCTCTGCTACCTTGTTTCTTCCAGTTAACTTAACTCCTCTTTCAGATTCCAGTTGAAAGACGACCTGCTCCTGCCCTCTACACCCCTAAATAGCCCCTAATTGGCTAGCATGCTGATTGACATATTTTATGAAATGATCTTTTAGTCTATTTCTCTCACCAGTATATCAGCTCTGTAGTGGGGGAAAGCACCCTGTTGTATTTTCTTGTGCTTCTAGAATCTCACACAATACAGGGTATACGAATATATTCCATCTGATTTGAATGACTGTCATCACTTTTACTAAGTATATACTAAGATTACTGCATGAAATAAACTTACTTTCATTCAAATTATCAAAGCGCTTCACCAGGAATATTTAGCTTCCAAACATTTTTATCCAGATTAACTTGTGAAATTTCAGTTTTTATCATGCTATGGAAAAACTATATTTAAGTATTCAATGATGAGCCTCGCTTTATATATCTTTATTCAATTACAATATGCATTTTATTTTCCTTTTGAGGCTTGAATTGGCATGGAAAGACTGAGAAATAATTTTTAAAAGTTAGACATCACCTGGAAGTCAATAAAAATGATAAAGAAGCTGTCTTGATCCTGACAGAGAAGCAGAATTATATATGATCTTTTGAGTGTAGAAAATTAATCTGTATCTGGCTGTAAATGTATCTGATCACAATCTAAAAATTAAAGTACAAGTAAGCCCCAAGGAATTTTCCATTATTTCTAGATGTAACAAAAAGAGTTTGCCAGGTTGCTCTACTGGCAAAATTGTTCAACCAGTCTCTTCTAATACCTTCCATCTTTCTGTTTATTCTTGATTTTCTCTCATTGATAGTAAGAAATGTCTTCATGAATGTATCTGGCAAAACAATGTGCTTACAATTACTAAGCATTACTATATTCTAGGCACTATGCTGAGTGTTTTATGTGAGATATTTGTTTACAATATTTTGACCTTGCAAATATCCCATTATTCATACTGAAAAAATTCAAGCTCAAAGAGAATAAGTGATCTTGTCCATGGTCACATAGTCTGAAAATGGCAGATGCAAAAATCTCTCTATTTCCAAAGACCTTGCTTTGAATCTCTAAGGCTTAACTGCTAAAATAATTAAATTATGACATTTAATCAGATCTACATGATTGCTCAATGGCTATCAATATTTTCTCCCTTTGCTGAGTCAAAGTCAGTGATCTGGATTAGAATATTTTATTCTCTATTTCTGCTTTTTCCATTTTACTTGGCCATATCTCATTGTGTCTCTAACTGTAAACATTTATGAATCTTTCACTTGTCATTTGTTTTTTCATAAAGATCCACTGATGTAGATACAAATTCCTATATCCAATTTTGTGTCTAAGTTTAATCAGGTACTCTTATCCCAAATAAATAATCATACAGGGATGTTAAAAACAAATAAAATGAACACTTGGCCTTTAATCCTCCTTAAGATGCCATGGCAAGAATCAATATTCATTTACCATAATTTTCACACAAAATCTGTATTAATTGCACCATTCATTACTTCAGAAATAAATGAAAAGAAAATATTTATTAAGCTCTTACTGTGAAGAAGGCTGAGTGCCGAAGAATTGATGCTTTTGAACTGTGGTGTTGGAGAAGACTCTTGAGAGTCCCGTGGACTGCGAGGAGATCCAACCAGTCCATTCTGAAGGAGATCAGCCCTGGGATTTCTTTGGAAGGAATGATGCTAAAGCTGGAACTCCAGTACTTTGGCCACCTGATGAGAAGAGTTGACTCATTGGAAACGACTCTGATGCTGGGAGGGATTGGGGGCAGGAGGAGAAGGGGACAACAGAGGATGAGATGGCTGGATGGCATCACTGCCTAGATGGACGTGAGTCTGAGTGAATTCCGGGAGTTGGTGATGGACAGGGAGCCTGGCGTGCTGCGATTCATGGGGTCGCAAAGAGTTGGACACGACTGAGCGACTGATCTGATCTGACTGTATTAAAAAAACTATTCTAGGTTTTATGTATTCAGCAGTGAGTGAAATAAAATCCAAGGTTTTATATATCTTATTTTTTATAGTAAGACAGAAAGTAAATTAATATGTAATATATCAAATGGTGATAAATGTAATACAAAAACATAAAACATTTTACAATAATAAGCAATGCTTGGAAGTGCAGTTGCATTATCTGTCTAGAGAAACAGTATTTGGGCAAAGATGTGAAGGAAGCAGGTGGCAAGTAGCTGAAAAGAAAGAGTATTTTAGAAAGAGAGAACAGAAATGCAAAGAGCCTGAGGTAGGTTCATGTGTCATGTGTCACAAGAATAAGGAAAGGGGAAATGTAGCTGGAGTGGATTAAGTGAAAGGAGGAAGAGAGTACCTAGAAGCTGGAGGTGTAAGGACTCCACCTTCTAAGGCCTTGTGGAACTTGGTAGGACTTTGGGATTAACTTTGAGTGACCCAGAAGAGCAATGAGAAGTTTCTAAAAAGTCACATGATCTGACTGTACCACTTAAAGTTCACTCTGATTGAGAATAGGCTGTAGCAGGCAGGGACAAACACAGGGAGACTGGTTAGGAAGTTATTGAATAATCCAGATGAGAGATGAAGTCTTTGATTAAGGTAGCAACAGAAAAGGTAGTAAAAAGGACTGGAATCTGGACATATTTGGAAGCAGAGAAAACAGAATGTGCTGATAGAATGTGAGATTTGGGACAAAGTTAAGTATCCAGTGATGATTTTGATGTTTTACCTGAGCAAGTTAATGGCTGGCACTGCCATTTACTAAAATGAGGAAGACCATGGCAGGTATTAACTTGGAGGATCATGTTGGGATCAATGTTTGATACTGGACATACTATGTTTTTAGGTAGATTGGTCTCAACAGATTTCTTGACAACGACTCTAGGACAAGTCTGACAATAAACTGGATTCAGCAGCAAAGTAGGAAACTATTTGCTATTCCTGCAGCTGAGAATCATTATATGGGTTAGGAATTTATCTCCCACATGGGTTAAGTAACTCCTAAAGTGTTTTTATTTCAAGGTTTTACATCAGGCAGATGATGTGGTGCCCTGCCTACATCCTCTATGATCTCTTTTATTGATTTGATGTGCCCACACCTTCGATTTTATTCAGTAAGTTTTTCTTAGAAGGCTACAGCTGCCTTCCCACTCCAAGAGGCTGGGGATTATACTGTACCCACCCCATCCCCATGCTAGTAGTGAATGATAGTAATGTAGGAGCAACTTTGCCTCCAGGTGAAAAAAATAATTTATGTCCAGGAAGTCTCATTAGCTTCAACTTCTCTCTTTTTTGCATTCTCCCTCTATTCCACTGTAGGCTTCCCCTGAGAGCCCTCACTGAATAAATCACTTACACTTCCCAGCAAACAAAAGTTTAGGACCAGATGTATGCACTGATGAGTTCTACCAAATATTTAAAGAAGAATTAATACAAATCCTTCTCAAACTCTTCTAACAAACAGAAGAGAAGGGAACACTTCCAAACACATTTTGTGTGGCCAGTATTACTCTGATAACAAAACCAGACAAGGACGCACAAAGAAGAAAATTACAGGACAGTATTCCTGATGCATGTACAGGCAAATATCTGCTGGAAAATAAAAACAAATAAAACTCAACAACATATTCAAAGGATCATACATCATGATCGAGTAAGATTATTCCAGGGATGCAAGGATGGTTCAACATCCAAAAATCAGTCACTGTGATACACCACATTAACAACATGAAGGATAAAAATAATATGATCATCTCAACATATGCAGAAAAAACACTTGACAAAATTCAACATTCATTCATGATTAAAACAAACAAACAAACAAACAAACAAAAAACCTCTCAACACAGTGGGTCTGGAAGGAATATATTTCAACATGATTAAGTGCTATGTGACAAGCCCCACAGCTAACATCATACTCAGTGGTGAAAAGCTTTAAATTTAAGCTTTCCTTTAAGGTTAAGAATGACTTCCCTGCAATGAGGAGACCTGGGTTCAATGCATGGGTTGGGAAGATCCTCTGGAGAAGGAAATGGCAACCCATTCCAGTATCCTTTCCTAGAGAAGTCCATGGACAGAGGAGCCTGGTGGGCTACAGTCCAAGGAGCAATGAAGAGTCAGACATGACTGAGTTTCACTTCCCTAAGGTTAAGAATAAGCCAAGAATGGCTACTCTCAACTTTTATTCAACATAGTATTAAAAGTTCTTGTCAGAGCAACTAATTAGACAAGAAAAAGAAATAAAAAATATCCAAATTAGAAAGGACTAAAGATAAACTGTCTCTGTTTATAGATGGTATGATATTATATAGAGAGAAACCCTGGAGACTCTACCAAACTGTTAGAACTAATAAACAAAACTAGTAAATTTGCAGCACACAAAATCAATATACGAAAACTCAGTTGTGTTTCTATACACTAATAACTATCAGAACAAGAGATTAAGAAAATTATCATGTTAACAACTGTGTGGAAAAATAATAACTTTTAAACAAAATTTAAACAAATTAAAAAAATTTAAACAAAATTTAACCTAGAATGTGAAGACCAGTACATTAGAAACAATAAAACAATGATGAGAGAAATTAAATAAGATATAAACAAATGGAAATATATTGAATGTTCATTAATTAGTCCTAAGAATGTAATTAAAAGATGCTTACTCCTTGGAAGGAAAGTTATGACCAACCTAGATAGCATATTCAAAAGCAGAGACATGACTTTGCCAACAAAGGTCCATCTAGTCAAGGCTATGGTTTTTCCTGTGGTCAGGTATGGATGTGAGAGTTGGACTGTGAAGAAGGCTGAGTGCTGAAGAATTGATGCTTCTGAACTGTGGTGTTGGAGAAGACTCTTAAGAGTCCCTTGGACCGCAAGGAGATCCAACCAGTCCATTCTGAAGGAGATTGGCCCTGGGATTTCTTTGGAAGGAATGATGCTAAAGCTGAAACTCCAGTACTTTGGCCACCTCATGCGAAGAGTTGACTCATTGGAAAAGACTCTGATGCTGGGAGGGATTGGGGGCAGGAGGAGAAGGGGACGACAGAGGATGAGATGACTGGATGGCATCACTGACTTGATGGACGTGAGTCTGAGTGAACTCCGGGAGTTGGTGATGGACAGGGAGGCCTGGCGTGCTGCAATTCATGGGGTCACAAAGAGTCCAATATGACTGAGCGACTGAACTGGACTGAAGAATGTAATGGTCAGCAGGGTAACTACAGTTAATAATATTGTAGTGTATATTTGCAAGTTGCTAAGAAGGTCTTAAAATTTATCACAGGAAAACAAGTTTTGTAACTATGTGTCGTGGTAGATGTTAACTAGACTTACAGTCGTGGTTGTTGGCCATATACATATGCACTGAATTATATTATATACCTGAACTAATATTATGCAAAAAATACTTTCATATCCCCTCCTCAGGCTCTACTTGTAGGCTCCATTTGGCTTCTGTCTAGGTACCCAACCCAAGACAACATGGATGAGGGTCATACCTCCACCTTGAGTACTCCTTTTTAAACTATGGGGAAGTAAAGTTGATGCTCTAACTCTATAGTGTTTCTGTTCTAATTCAGGAGCAGATTTCACTTAACAAATCATTTTCATAAGCTTATATGTATAAGGCCCTTGGTATCAGCAAATTTGGGGGAGAGAGATATCATTTAATATTTCAGTAGCACCTGACTTAAATCACAATTCCATGAGTAGTACAGTCTATATTATGCAATTGACAGACACATGATACAATTACTACATAGTATGATGCTGAACTCTAACCCTCACTCTTGGAATCCTACCAGGGCTATATTTCCATCAAAGCAAAAATAGTATATTACAAGTAGGAAACCACTAACTTGAAGTAGGGGTGGAGAAAGGAGGGGGTTAGGGACAAATACCTGAGTCTAAATCCCTTCTAAACACAAGTACTGGGACTTTGGGGAAATTATTTTTCTGAGCTTAAATTTCTTAATTTGTAAAAGAAAAGAAAAACAATGGCTTTCTAAGATTCTTTGAACATTAAATATGAAACATTTCTAATAATGCCAATTTTGATGCCATAATAATGTCATTAGCCTAAAGGGAGTATGGATCTGACCCATCTCCAAAGTGTATCAATAAGAACAATTAAAGAAAATTTCAATATATTCTTGGTTAGAATAAGTGGCTAATATCTTCTAGATCCTAAAAAAAAAGTTAAGCGCACTCATGATCACCCATATCAAGACTTTGTAGCATATTTTGACACCTGGGAAATGATCAACTCTTCTAGAAAGTTCTCTAAATTCTTGTTCCTACCCCTGGGCTTAGCTCAGATATTGAACATCTCATGTCTGGAATATTGCAACAACCAAACTGATTTCCTAAAATATTACTTCATTCATATTATTCCCTTGATCTAAAATATTTCTCTAAGTTTTCAATGCTCAGAAGAATAAATACCAGATTCTCTTTAGCATTCAAAGTTCTTGAAAACCTGATGACAATCTACTTTTCCAGCCTCACCTCCTATTAGTCCTTGACACTAACCGATTCCAGGCCCTCTGGGTCTTCTCACTGTCCCTGTACCTGCTCTGAACTTTTCCCATTCTTAGCTTGTGATAAACAGAATGTCCCCTCTCCAAGGCCATCTCTCCAAAGCTTATCCATACTTTATTACCCAACATAGATGCTGTCTCTTTCACAATACTTTCCTGATCATTCAGACAGAAAATTCACTTCCTCTTTTATACGTAATTCACAATGCAATAACAAAAATTTGAATCTATGGTCATGGTTATTTATCTATGACTATTGTATTTTCTTGATTTTATTATCTGTAAGGATAAAATGGGTGTCCCAGGTGGGTCAGTGGTAAAGAATCTTCCTGCCAATGCAGGTTCGATCCCTGTTGGGATGATTCCCTGGAGAAGGAAATGGCAGCGCACTCCAGTATTCTTGCCTGGAAAATCCCTTGGACAGAGGAGCCTGGCGGGCTACAGTTCATGGGGCCACAGAGTGTTGGACATGACTCAGTGACAAAGTAAAAACAAAGTATATGTCTCTTGCATATTGTATCCATTATGGTACCTATCACAATGTGAGGATGCATACTGGGTGGTTGATTAATATTTATCAAATAATTGCAAATATAATATCTTAGCTTTTACTCTTCAGTCTAAAGCGACTTAGCAGCAGCAGCAGCTTTAATCTATCAGTATCCACATAGGCACAAAAATTTAATTTTAAATTTTTAAACTTGAACCATTTATTCTATATATGAAATGGGGATTTTGATTTTTTTTAATTTTATTTTATTTTTAAACTTTACAATATTGTATTAGTTTTGCCAAACATCGAAGTGAATCTGCTACAGGTATACCCGTGCTCCCCATCCTGAACCCTCCTCCCTCCTTCCTCCCCATACCCTCCCTCTGGGTCGTCCCAGTGCACCAGCCCCAAGCATCCAGTATCGTGCATCGAACCTGGACTGGCGACTCGTTTCATACATGATATTATACATGTTTCAATGCCATTCTCCCAAATCTCCCCACCCTCTCCCTCTCCCACAGAGTCCATAAGACTGATCTATACATCAGTGTCTCTTTTGCTATCTCATACACAGGGTTATTGTTACCATCTTTCTAAATTCCATATATATGCATTAGTATACTGTATTGGTGTTTTTCTTTCTGGCTTACTTCACTCTGTATAATAGGCTCCAGTTTCATCTACCTCATCAGAACTGATTCAAATGTATTCTTTTTAATGGCTGAATAATACTCCATTGTGTATATGTACCACAGCTTTCTTATCCATTCATCTGCTGATGGACATCTAGGTTGCTTCCATGTCTTGGCTATTATAAACAGTGCTGCGATCAACATTGGGGTACACGTGTCTCTTTCCCTTCTGGTTTCCTCAGTGTGTATGCCCAGCAGTGGGATTGCTGGATCATAAGGCAGTTCTATTTCCAGTTTTTTAAGGAATCTCCACACTGTTCTCCATAGTGGCTGTACTAGTTTGCATTCCCACCAACAGTGTAAGAGGGTTCCCTTTTCTCCACACCCTCTCCAGCATTTATTGCTTGTAGACTTTTGGATCACAGCCATTCTGACTGGTGTGAAATGGTACCTCATAGTGGTTTTGATTTGCATTTCTCTGATAATGAGTGATGTTGAGCATCTTTTCATGTGTTTGTTAGCCATCTTGTACAGATTGTGTACATAGTGGGAAATAGGTACTCAATAAACATTTGTGAAATGAATAAATAAGCAATTGACTGTGAATAAGGTATATCTACTTCCTTCATATTGGGCCTAAAGGTTAAATGAAGCTCAAGCTGGATTCAAGATTGCCAGGAGAAATACCAATAACCTCATATATCTAGATGACACCACCCTAATGGCAGAAAGTGAAGAAGTAAAGAGCCTCTTGATGAAAGTGAAAGAGGAGAGTATAAAGGCTGGCTTAAAACTCAACTTTCAAAAAACTAAGATTATGGCATCCCATCCCTTCACTTCATAGAAAATAGATGAGGGAAAAGTGGAAGCAGTGACAGATTTTATTTTCTTGGGCTCCAAAATCACTTCAGACAGTGACTGCAGCCATGAAATTAAAAGATGCCTACTCCTTGGAAGGAAAGATAGATAGATATGGGGAGGAGGAGGGGAAGGAAACAGTAACAGACTTTACTTTCTTGGGCTCCAAAATTACTGTGGACAGTGACTGCAGCCATAAAGTTAAAAGATGCTCCTTGGAAGAAAAGCTATGACAAACCTAGACAGCATATTAAAAAGCAGAGACATTACTTTTTCAACAAGGGTCCATACAGTCAAAGCTATGGTTCTTCCAGTAGTCATGTACAAATGTGAGAGTTGGACCATAAACAAGGCTGAATGCCAAAGAATTGATGCTTTCGAAATGTGGTGCCAGAGAAGATTCTTGAGAATCCCTTGGACAGCAAGGAGATCAAACCACTTAATCCTAAAGGAAATCAATTCTGAATATTCATTGGAAGCACTGATGCTGAAGCTGAAGCTCCAGTACTTTGGCCATCTGATCCAAAGAGCCAACTCATTGGAAAAGACCCTGATGCTGGGAAAGACTGAAGGCAGGAGGATGGGGGGACAACAGAGGAAGATATGGTTAGATGGCATCGCTGATTCAAGAGACATAAGTTTGAGCAAACTCCAGGAGATAGTGAAGAACAGGGAAACATGGCAGGCTGCAGTCCATGGGGTCACAAAGAGTCAGACACGATTGAGCGAGTGAACAACAGCAAAAACGTTAAACACTGCACTATTCCTTTCCAAAGTAGTACCTAATTCTCCTTAGTTCTAGTGTTTTTTTTTTTTTTTTAATTTTTTTAATTTTATTTTATTTTTAAACTTTACATAACTGTATTAGTTTTGCCAAATATCAAAATGAATCCGCCACAGGTATACATGTGTTCCCCATCCTGAACCCTCCTCCCTCCTCCCTCCCCATTCCATCCCTCTGGGTCGTCCCAGTGCACCAGCCCCAAGCATCCAGTATCGTGCATCAAACCTGGACTGGCAACTCGTTTCATACATGATATTTTACATGTTTCAATGCCATTCTAGTGTTTTTTTTTAATGTAAAAATAAAACTTTATAGTGGAAAAATTGAAACAGAGGACTATTATAACTTAAAACTAGTTGAATAATAAGAGGAAATTCTTTAAATGTAGACTTAGGGATGTCAGCCTTGAAGTATCATTATGGAAGTCAGAAAACATAAGTGGATAAGAAGTTTAGGTTAAGTTCAGAGCTTGCTCTTTCTTTTAAACATTTTGTTCTCCATAATAAACCTTCAGAGCCAGTTTTATCCTTCAGTCCCAAATTTTCAATGTGACTAAGAACAGTCTGTAACATGACGTTGCCTACAGAATCCACTGTCTTCTAAGCTGGCCACTCTCATTAGTGAAAGTGCACATGTTGATAAGACTTAGGGGGTATTTATGTGACACCAAAGAACTCGACATGACATTCCTCCAGTCAAGATTTTACTCAGACATTTTGGGTTTCTCTACTGTTATTTCCTCTTCTTCTGTAGCATTTATTTGCACTCGACCCTGTGTTTTAGAAAGTGCACACAAGTCAGTATTCCTGACATCCCAGGGACTTGAAGAGCTGATCTAATGCCTGTGTTGCAAGATGAAAAACAGAAGAATTTTGTTGAACCTATAAAAGGGATGACATTTTTCCTGGCCCTGAGCTGTTCTGTTCAAAATTGAAGCTTTTGCAGCTTGAGGCTCTTTGATTTGTGAGCTAGAGAGTATCATATCTTGGCCATTACTGAATCATAAAAGCTCTTTGCCTCTTCCCAGCTCATTTTATTTAAAAGGAAAAAAGGAAAACCTTTTATCTTACAAAATGTGTTTTCTTTTTATTTTCCTTTATTTCTCACATTGCCGGGATGGATTCTGTAGGGGTTCAGAAAAAACGTATGTTAATGGTAATTGGCAAAGACCATTGAGCTGATGCCAAGGAAGATGATTGGGGTGATTAGACTAGAGCGGGTATCCTGAGAATAGAACACATTGCAGCATTTGTCTTGTCGTGCCTCCTTGTTAGATCCTAGAAACTTGTACTCATTATGTATTTTCATCTAAAACAGTAATAAAGAGTCACACAGCACATCCGGGTCAACAAATATCAATTGGTTCAGGAGAGCTTAGGCTGAGCATGAAGGAGGCTTCATTAGGAATTCCTGTGCATTCCATGGACAAGAGGGAGACACATTTCCTAACATCTGAAGTAGTAAATTTCCCAGTTAAACTGTATCATCTTTTACCCTAACCCTTCTCCATAGCTGAATTACTTCTTTATTCAACAAACTTAAATGCATTTTATATATCACTCACTATTCTAGCTGCCCAGAATCAAAATAGCGCAGTCATCCCCCAAATTCAGGAAGCTCTCAGTCTATTTATAAACCTATTATTACATCAAAGTGATAAACCTATTTAAAATCTTATAGTAGGCATATTTCCATTTTTTTCCTACAGATAAAAGACAGTACGGCATCATTTCATATGAGGACATCAGTGTTCCATCAAAGAAAAAAGGGCAAAAAAATTACAAGTGTGTCCAGTAATTAATATTTTAAAACACTGTTTTTGTGGATTTTGTAATGTCTATATTTGTGAGTTAAGAATCTCTAATTTATTTTGATAACTTTTCTCAATCTAAATGTTTGCTTCTATACATCATTTTCTGTTCTTGTTCTTAAACAAGCTTTTCAAAAACTGGAACCTTGAGACCCTCCAGAGTCTTCTTCAGGCCCAGCTAGAAAGCTATACCTAAGATGATGTACACAAAGTCAAACACTGTACCTGGCACAGAGGAAGAGGTTATTATGTGGCTACTATTATGATGATGATAGTTCTTTACTTGTTCTCTCATTGTCATTCTCTCTAGCTTTTGGAAAGGTATTTTCCTGCAGAATCAGTGAAAAATCACAAAATTCATAGCTGTGCTTTTAAGTTCTAAGAACTGATTCAATGAATAACAAAACGCTTATTTTTCTCAGTACCCTACTAAAATTAGTTCTCTAGTTCATTTTGTGAAGATTTACTGGCCCCCATAAGAAGTGTGAATCCTTTAAGAAAATAAGTCTGGGAATTCTGAGGCCATTTATAAATTGAAAGCATAGTTATAGGCAGATAGAGATGGGAAAAGATATTCTGTATGTTTTGACTGCTCCTTTCTCCATTTTGAATTATCTGTTGGGACAGTGGCGATAAATGAGTGTGAAGTGGACAGATTTTCAGATTGGTGGGAAAAACTCACAGATGTTTAATGTCCTCTGTAGCAAGATGTCCTTGATAGGAACTTTTTTTTTTTTTTTTTCTCCTGAGGATGCTCAAGAACGTATGCAGGGTCTCTCAGGACTTGAAAAGAAAAATACAGCCATCCTTTTCACTGTCTTTAAATAGCCTAAATAGGGTGAACAAACCCAGTGCAGCTGAGTCAGAGAAAAGATAGCCATCTGGTAACGATAAGCAGCCCTGTGTAGCTTTGAAACTGAGCCAGCCCAGAGATTGAGGACAAGCTTCAAGGAAGGACTTTTGACTTCAAGTTAATCACTTGGTGCTGGCTGATAAGGGAAAATGAAGGATTGGTGAGCAAGGCACTGACCTCCCTTGGAAGCATTTATTTCTTTTAAAATGTGCTTTAGAATTGCCCACCTGTCATGATGTTATCATTCAGGTTAATGTTAATCTGGCCTTATATTTTTATAACTGTGTGAGAAATTTGGGGCTCAATACATTTGGGAAGAGTCTGTATAAGTGAAGCAGTAGAGAATGAGGCTGTTGTAGTGAAAAATGCCAGCTGCAGAGCTGGGCTGTGGGCATTTCAATCCTGACTGCTTGGCTCCACGACCTTACACAAACTTCTGAACCTCTGTAAGACTCAGTTTCCTGAGGTGAAGAAATTAAATTAATGATAGTATCTACCTCATCAGATTCCTGTGTGGATTAAATAAAATAATCTCTATACAGAATTTAGGCTAGCAGACAGGACTCCATAAAAGCCAATGCCCCATTAAACTTGAAATCACCCATTTCCAGTCCCTTTGTAGGATACTAATCTGATCTTCAAGTGATTTTTGTATTTCTAGGAGTTCTAGCTGCAGTTAATAGGAACTGAAGAACACTGAAGCCATTTCCCTGTTGATTTAAGAGTGTGATTTACTTAAGAAAAATGCAAATAGTCCCTGCAGATGGTGACAAACCCTGGGGTCTCTCCAAAAGTTCAACTCTGATTTTGTCCCTAGGGAGCCAGCCAAAGGCAACTGATACACTTCTTTAAAACCCATTCAGTTTCCATCTCAAAAACAGAGATATCCAAGCAATTGAACCAACTTCCTTAACCCTAATTAGAAATAGGAATTACAAATTGTCAGGTTCTTAGGAGGTAGGTCATTAAGCCTAGAGGTTTTAATTATCTTTTTCCCATAGTGCACTAAGGAAAGATACATCTGGTGTCAGCTAAAAGCAAACAAAAGTGATGGGTGATTTTCTTAAATGGAGCCCCAACACAGTGTCAGGGCATCTGGGGAATGACGGAGTTAGATACCAAGGTTAACAGCTTGAGTATGGTAAGACATGTAAGACTGTGTGGTATTTGTTTGGATAAACAGAAACAATCTGGGAATAGCTGGGTGTTGATACACATGCTCTTCTTAGAGGAAAATCATCAAAGGAAGTTCATCAAGGTGCTCTGAATACTGAATTGGCAACAGCTGATCTGTTGTTTCTAGGGGAAATGCAGGATTAGGTTTTTGCCAACTTCTGGTCACATTGTTTTTAATTTTTTTTTTTAATTTATCTTTTAATTGGAGGGAAATTGTTTTAAAACGTTGTGTTGACTTCCCTCTGATCACATTTTAATAAGACAATACATATCTTTATGTGTATTTTCAATTATGCCTGTTAAGTTGCTTCAGTTGTATCCAACTCTTTTGGACTCTATGGAATATAATCCGCCAGGCTCCTCTGTCCATGGGATTTTCCAGGCAAGAATACTGGAGTGGGTTGCCATGCCCTCCTCCAGGGGATCTTCCCAACCCAAGGATCTAACCTGCATCTCTTATGCGTCCTGCATTGGCAGGCAGATTCTTTACTACTAGCACCAACTAGACACCTTGTTTACTATATATTGCTGTTTCACTACCATTGGACTCATGGCACTATGTTATCCCTGAACAAAGCTTATTTAACACACATATTTTCTCCTTTAGGCAGGTTTCAGCCTTCTTGCATTCAGGAACACTAGACAGCATTTCAGCACTGTAATCAGTGGCCATTTTAAGTAACATAATTACCAAGACAAAGTATAGAAATGCAAAACATACACTAAAGAGATGGCCAAAAGAAGTTGCTTACAATATTAGCACTAAAACAAGAAGGCCGTGCATCATCTTTTTCAACCTGAGCTGGGAAGGTGTGCACTATTTAGTGACTCATTTTCCCTGCTCTGAGCTTGTTCATGGAATGACCACGGACACACTACCAGTATTGACCGTGGGGTCATAAATAAATTTTAACTTGTAGTAAATTTGCAAATATGAAACCTAGGAATAATAAGAATCAACTGTATTTGTATAGTATGTGGAGGAAATACTAAGTATTTGAAGTGGTATACTCAATACAATCTCAACTTTATAATAAAAGATGGATCTTTCTTTAAATGGTATACAATGCTTTGCTTTTTAAATATTCAGTGTTGAAAATATGATTTTAAGGAAAAATGATGATCTGAGTTTTCCAGTTGCAAATTCAAAATCTTCTTTTATTCAAGAAAATTCAAAAATATTTCAGGTAAGTAGAGAGATGCTAAAGCTGAAGCTCCAATACTTAGGCCACCTGATTCAAAAAGCCAACTCATTGGAAAAGACCCTGATGCTGAGAAAGATGGAAGGCAAAATGAGAAGAGGGCAGCAGAGGATAAGCTGGTTAGATAGCATCACCGACTCAATGGACATGAACTTGAGCAAACTCTGGGAGATAGTGGAGGTCACAAAAGCCTGGCGTCCTGCAGTCCAAGAAGTCAGACATGAACAACAACAGACAAAAGTAGAGAGAAGTCCAGTGCAGGTGTAAGTGAAACTAGCAAAAGTCCACATGCATCTGAGGACAATCAAACAAAGCTAAAGCCTCATGAAATTATAAAGCTAGTCAGTGTGTCAATATAATTTAGTTCATAAAAGTTATTAAAGCTCAACTTTATATAGATATAAACTATATCTAACAAAGGTAAAACTTAGTTACAAAAATTTCCCAGAATTATCTAGCAAATAATTCATCAGGGTTGCACATATGGACTTTTATTTAAAAATTCGAGGGATACTTTGTAGAATGAGTATCTCTTCAGACTCATAGTGAGTTTCTATCTTTAGGGTAGCAATACCATTTAAAAAAAAAAAAGAAGCTGTAATTTGAGTGCCAATGTGTCTCTACTTCTGAGTAGGCTGCAATTTTGGAGGATGAACTTAAGGGAAGCAAACTTTTCCTTCTTAAATCTCTCAATTTTCCAATAGCCCCATCCCTATGAGCCACAGATAAGGTTACCCTTTCTCTCACAGCCCTATTTCAAGAATAAACACTGTTAGCTTCAATCTGTAAGCTAAGAAGTGAAGTGAAAGTCATTCAGTCATGTCTGACCCTTTGCGACCCCATGGACTATACAATCCATGTAATTCTCCAGGCCAAAATACTGGAGTGGGTAGTGGTTCCCTTCTCCAGGGGATCTTCCCAACCCAGGGATTGAACCAAGTTCTCCTGCATTGCAGGAGGGTTCTTTACCAGTTGAGCTACCAGGGGTAATACCTAAATGCATCCTGATCAAGATGGAAATTATTTTCCTATCCTCACCAGCATAGGGCTTAGGAATTGATAGTTTTAAATGCACCAGTTGGGGTTTTCTTCCTCTATTACTTCCCAGAAGTGCAGTTTCTTTGTACACCCAAAACTGTTCTCAGACCTCGAGTGTCTGATAGCTGATAGCAGGTACATCTTCCTGAGTGCTGTCCCTCTAGGTCTATCCATGCTATGTAATGCTGCCAATCAGCTGACATCACACCTGCTTGAGGATGCTATGCTATGCTAAGTCACTTCAGTCGTGTCCGACTCTGTGCGACCCCATAGACGGCAGCCCACCAGGCTCCCCCGTCCCTGGGATTCTCCAGGCAAGAACACTGGAGTGGGTTGCCATTTCCTTCTCCAATGCATGAAAGTGAAAAGTGAAAGTAAATCACTCAGTCGTGTCGGACTCTTAGCGACCCCATGGATTGCAGCCTAACAGGCTCCTCCATCCATGAGATTTTCCAAGCACGAATACTGGAATGGGGTGCCGTTGCCTTCTCCGGTGCTTGAGGGTAACTAATGTCTATCCCATGGACCAACTCAAAATTGCACAGAAAAACAAAGGGGGTCTGACACAAGCTTTCAGCAATGATTCAAACTGTTGCTTTCCCTCCCCAGGGACCAGCTCTACAGTTAATTCAGCTTCCTGAATTAACATGCATCCTCCCCTCTTTAAAAAAATTCTACTTTGCTGTCTACTCCCAGTATTCCAACTTCCTAGTCCAACTCTGTATCACCCTGCACAAATATTTTGAGAGGTTATGGTAAGATGCCACTTCAGAGACTGAGGAGATCTCAACCATAAGGAACAGACCAAAACACTAAATCTGTGAAGTATATTGTCTCCATAAACCTGTAGACCTATTTCATCTAATATGTTACAAATCTATGAAATAAAAGAAATTACATTATCCTCCACTTGGGTACTTGGAAGTCTATATTTAGGGCTTTAAAAAGACAATGAGTTCCTTCAAACATAAAGCATTTAGCTAGTTCAAAGGATCAATCTATTATAAAGAAAATCTCAGGGCAATTTGTAAATCTTTTTAAACTAAAAGTCAAAAAATTACTTCACAACAAATTCTTTATTGGCGCAAAACTCATCTTTTCATACCCAGGGTTCTGCATCTTTTTTCTAAACTTTATTTTACTCTTCTGAAAAAAGACTTATAAAACATTTATAGCTTATAATAACAAATATACTTAAGGAAAGAAAGTACTGTCTTTAAATATTACTATCACATGTTTTTCTCCAGTAGAGATATATGAGCATACAAACAGAATAAGATAAAATGATCTTCAATTTAATTCTATAAAATAATCTCATTAATCTGAATTTATTTCTTTAGATGACATCTATTGTTCCTCTATTTTAAACAAAAATCATTTTTTCTAATAAACATGAAGTCTACATTAGCAGATAAATTCAAAATATCAGATTTATTTGATTTTTAAGATGTGAATATGGTTTACCAATGTATACATTAAATTTAATTATGCAAAATGTTCTACTTTTACTTTATAGCATTTTTATGTGCTACTGGTATATCAATTTTCTTTAATCAGCCAAAGATATAAATGGTCATTTCAAAGGCAAAATTTCCACAACTAAATAATATCTGTAACATGAAGACATTTCTATTACAAGGATTTGCTGTTTCTGATCGACAATTCCAGGGATTAACAGTGTTCAGGTTCATGTTACCCAGCAGAGTTCTTAAGAGACAGCATGATTTTTTGTAAGACTAAAACTAAAGTACTATGAACATTAACCAGTGAGGAAGATGAGAGCTTTTTAAATAGTAGAACTGTCGACTGAAACACTTTGGTAGAAGTGTTTGGGTAGAAAATAACATTTTACCAAGATGCTGTGATATTTTGTGCTAATATTTCACACCTAAGGTGTTGTTTTCTTCATGCAGAAGCAGCAATAGGTTGAAAAATAGACAACACAAACTAACACACTTTTTTTTTTTAAATCTTAAGGCTTAGCTAATTTGCTGCATGGTGATTAATGCTCTAATCAAGATGCTTGGGTTTGAGAATTAATCATTTCATCAACTGAATATATGTGGATAGAAAAATGCTATAAGTCAAAAAGAGAAACACTGGAATAATTAGACCTTATAAAATTATTGATTTTTCAAAGAAATTTATCTGTCCCCCTTCCCCTTCCTGCTGAAGCTCCACTCTACTATTGAGTAGCTACAGGGCTCTGAGTAAATGCTTACTCTCTCTAGCCTTTTGTCTTCATTGCTTCAAAGGCCACATTAGAATCTGTGAACTGACTCATGTTGGCAGGAGCAGCAAAGTCAGTTGCAAAGGGTCATAGACCACAGGGAGGTAAATCACTGGCAGCCATTATTCAAAATCGGCCATACGGCCCCAAAGAATCAAAAGGAGGCAGACTGAATCCAGTTCTACCAGAGGTCAGAAGGAGATGGAAAGGGGAGGAAGGCAATAGATTTATGTGTTCTCATCTTTTATGAAAAGAATCTCAGAGCAGGCAAATAAGTTAAATAGGTTGAAGGGAAAGTCAGGAGTAGAAATGGAGCTTGGGGCCAACATATCCAAATTTCTGGAAGGAAACCACTTCACAGGACACCCAAACACATACACTAATAGGGCAGCTGCAGGAAAGTAAAACCAGCAGTGGCAGCACCAGGGCAGCTTGCCAGAACATTCTGGTTCCTGTATAGTGTCAAAGTTTTCCAGTGGTTTCCATGTGCCCTAGAGAAGAATACAAGGGCTTAAGGTCACCAATACTGTGGTTTAGTGAAAATATCCATGCAGAGGTGTGGGTGGGGGGAGGGAGCAGGTTGGAGGTCAGAAGAGAGGTAAAGAGAGGAGGAAAATCTTTAGCCAAGGATCTCAGACCAGACAAGTTCAGTCTAAGGTGCAGGCAGCACTAGCAAGACAAAAGCAAGTTCCCCAGCACAAGATGGCCCTGACTCGGCTGAGAAAAGACAGCTCAGAGTAAACAAGCTTTAGATTGAAGTACTGGATGTCAGCAGGACAACAGGATCCAAATGAATGTGCAAGAACCACATGTGTGTGTGCTAAGTCGCTTCAGTTGTGTCCAACTCTTTGGGACCCTATGGACTGTAGCCCTGACAGGCTCTTCTGTCCATGGGATTATCCAGGCAAGAATACTGGAATGGGTTGCCATGCCCTCCTCCAGGGGATCTTCCCAACCCAGGGATCTAACCCGCATCTCTTATGTCTCCTGCATTGGCAGACAGGTTCTTTTCCACTAGCGCCACCTGAGAAGCGGGTCCTAAGCTCTCTTTTTTCCAACAGCCTCCTGGTCACATGAAGTCCCTAGCCTACCCTTTCCCACCAGCCACCAGAAGAGCTAGAAAAGAGAGAGAAGACCCAGAAGTCTGCATATGTGTCTGTAAGAGATTTAAATGTAGGGGTTGCTGCTGCCGCTGCTAAGTCACTTCAGTCGTGTCCGACTCTGTGCGACCCCATAGATGGCAGCCCACCAGGCTCCCCCATCCCTGGGATTCTCCAGGCAAGAGTACCGGAGTGGGTTGCCATTGCCTTCTTCAAGGCATGAAAGTAAAAAGTGAAAGTGAAGTCGCTCAGTCGTGTCCGACTCTTAGTGAGCCCATGGACTGCAGCCTACCAGGCTCCTCCATCCATGGGATTTTCCAGGCAAGAGTACCGGAGTGGGTTGCCATTGCCTTCTCCGAAATGTAGAGGTTAGACTGAGATAAATATCCCAAATGGGAATAAATTTAGTTTTCTCTTGAACCATTCTCATATTATAGTAATATATAGGTTTATAAGGAAAGGCAAATCAGTTATGACAGTAAGTACTTTGTTTTTGCAATTCTAAATGTCCCCATTATTTTGTTTCTTCTCTTCCAGTGTGTCTATAACAATTAAGTAAAATTAACAATTAGATGAAACATGTGAAGTGTGTAGCACACTGTCTGTGACCTCTGAGACATCCAATAGGTGGTAGCTTCCGTTATTATCAGACAACTAGAAAGGCAGACTCCCAGACTTCCTTGCACTTTATAAAGCACTCATTCCTCCCCCTCAAAGTTTCACAGTGGTTACATTTTCTAGTTGTAGAGTGGCTGAAATGATCTGCTAGTAGGGAAAGAAATTATAATAGAACCTTGATGAAAGAGCCTATTGCCAACTAAATAGGTTACTATAGGTAATTTTTAAACTTATCTAAGTTGTTTACTTTGGATTATCAGTATCCCATGATTGGCCATGTAAAAAGATAGTCCTCTCACTTGGAATTTCGCAGGGCCAGAAGGAAGATCACTCTGAGCAGGCTTTAGCAGATTACCATCAGCACTACCTGGAGCATATCCCCCCAGAGACAAGGAAGAGGCTTGAGAAGCCACACTGAACAAATATCCCACTGATACTGATACCCTGGGGATGTATCACAGACAACTGTGATTTTTGTGAGATTGGTGTGACAGTGTTCACACTTAACAATACAGCTGCATTTCACATCTCTCCCAGGAGGCAGGTGCAGCCCATCAGTATTTGCCATGTGGAAAATGAAACATGCTTCAGATCCATCCCACTGCCTGGATGCTGACTCTCTGTGGCCCCTATGACTCATAAGGGAATGCAGGTATATCCACCCCCTTGAGGAACTGTGAACCCGAAACAGAAGACTCTGTAATACTTCTCTGGGGTGGTGTAGGGAGGCACAGTACGTAAGCCCATCATTTAAATGAATTAACAGGAACTGTTGTTTATATTGCAATATAAAGAGTAATAATTGCACATTGACTCAGTGTAGTTTGTTTTGGGCAACTGAATAACTGCTCCTTAATTTTGTAACTTAAAGTATGCTTTTGGGAGGAATGGTTTAAATAACTGAAAGATTTAGGTTGTAAAAACAATTGCTTCTTCCTGCAATCCACTTCCTACAACACTTAATAAGTCTGCATAGAAGGCCTTTCCGTGGCCCCGTCTCTAAGTATTTTCCATAATTAAAAATTATTGTGAAATACAGTCACACTATCTGATCCCCATTTTTGTGGAACCCAATGATCACATGAATTCTTCCTGGTAACAAATGTGGCATAAAAAATAAAATCCTCCCAACACAGTTTTAAAGTATACCGAATATTCAGTCCTACAATTATTACTTTGTAGTAATTATTACTTTGGCTTTCCAAATACCTGAACACTAGAGAAGAGCTCCACAAATAGGAAAGACACAATATTGAGTTTCTAGAAAGTTATATTCTCCTTTCTATATTAATACAGTGCAGTTCATATGACATGTATATAAGCAGATCAGTTGGTTGATCAGTAAGGATTCCCATTGTTTTCATTTATCCTAACATAACCCTGAATGGTTTAAGCCAATCAGTGCATAGCAATTTCCTGACAACTGTTATCAGTCTAGGATAGGGTACAAAATTTAAGTAGGCTGAGTCAAGTTAAAGAAAATGATTTGCATTGCATGCTTGGAGAAGAGAACCTGCTAGAGATGCAAAATTTCAGGTCCTACTGTGATAGTTACTTTTCTGTGTCTACTTAACTGGGAACGATTGAGGACAGGAGGAGAAGGATGACTACTGGAAAAACCATAGCTTTGACTAGATGGACCTTTGTTGGTAAAGTAGTGTCTTTGCTTTTTAACATGCTGTCTAGGTTGGTCATAGCTTTTCTTCCAAGGAGCAAGCATCTTTTAATTTCATGGCTGCAGTCACCATCTGCAGTGATTTTGGAGCCCAAGAAAATAAAGTCTGCCACAGTTTCCATTGTTTCCCTATCTGTCATGAAGTGTCCAAGATACTTGATCAAAAGCTAGTCTAGATGCTGCTGTGAAGGTAATTCTCGGGATGTGATCGACATTCAAATCAGTAAACTTTGATTAAAAACAAAACAAAACAAAACACTTTATAATGTAGCTGAGCCTCATCCAATCGGTTGAACACCTTGAGAAAAAAGACTGAGATCCCTTGAGGAAGAAGAAATATTGCCTCCAGATTATCCTCAGACTCCAGAAAATCACATGAATTATTCTTAAAATAAGTTTGTGTGTTTGTCTATAAATATACCATATATCTATATATGTTGTTGTTGTTAGGTTTCTAAGTCATGTCCAACTCTTTGGCAACCCTCTGGACTGTAGCCTATCATGCCTCGCTATCTGTAGGATTTCCCAGGCAAGTGCACTGAAGTAGACTGCCATTTCCTTCTCCAGGGAATCTTTACAACCCAGGAATCAAACCCGGGTCTCCTGCATTTCAGGCTGATTCTTTACCACTGAGCCACCACAGAAGCCCCTATATCCATATAGATTGCCTGGCATGCTGCAGTCCATGGGGTCGCAAAGAGTTGGACATGACTGGGTGACTGAACAACAACAACTATAACTATAACTATAACTATATATATATATATAAAAAACATACCCAGAGAAATCTGTTTTAAGGAATTGGTAAATACACATACACACATATTACATTGGTCTGTTTCTTTGGAGAAACCCATTTACTGTACCTTCTATTAATACTGGAAACTGGAGGTGAAGCCCTGAAATGTGTGTTTTAACAAGACTTCCAGGTAATCCGATGTACCTAGAGTTTCAGCTCTACTGCACTAGATCATCTTTATGGTATCTCATCGACAGTTCGATAAAGGAAGTTTGAAAGTATATTGTGCACGATACTGGATGCTTGGGGCTGGTGCACTGGGACGACCCAGAGGGATGGAATGGGGAGGGAGGAGGGAGGAGGGTTCAGGATGGGGAACACATGTATACCTGTGGCGGATTCATTTTGATATTTGGCAAAACTAATAGTTATGTAAAGTTTAAAAATAAAATTAAATTAAAAAAAAAAAGAAAGTATATTGTGGTAGATTAGCATTCTATCCACTAAACTATGATAAAATTGCCAGAATTTCATTCCCTGCATGATTTCAGGTGAGTGTAGACCACAGAGACAATGCTCATGAGACATAGAAAGTGGAAATGCAGCAGCAGCACCTCACTTTGCAGGCTCTGAAGTCTGGAGCAGGGCACAAGCCTATGGCTTACCTGCTGGCTCCGCTGCTTGTCATGGGAAGCAGCCAGACCCATAGACTTTGCATTTCTTCGGGATATTCCTCCTGTGTTTCAACAGCTGGACCATGAAAAAGATGGCCGGCTTTTTCTTCAGGTGAGTGTCATCATGGACATGGGAGACACACAGGTGTTGAGAAGCTGAAGCTGGTTCCAATGAACACCTATGGCTTTCTCCTCACCTTCATAGGTTCCAGTTTGCCCTTGTTTCTCCCACTACCCATCCTTTTTCCTTTTGCAGATGCAAAATCACTGGCATCACCAAGACTTATTACCCAGCTCCAACAGTTGGGATAGTCACGTCCCTATGATAAATCCCTTATGATATCTGTCCAGAAGTTCTACTCCTCTGATCAAATCTGACAGATATATAATAAGTAGAGAATATCTTATTGAAAATAAAGTCAAAAAGCCCAGAAGAACATTTCCTTTTACTTTTAATAAACCACTCCCTACATTATCCTGGTTAACGTACTATATATTTTGCCCTTGAACATTTGCAATACGTAATAATGTCTTTGGTCTTCCTTGAAGTCTCTCTTGCCCATTTCGTGTTGAACTATTTTTTCTTTTATCCAGCTTTTCATTCCCTAGGTTTCAGGACATTGCCCCTTGTCCTACAATCTTCAGACACAGAATAACTCTCTCCCTCCAGTTTGTTGTTTGTGCCCTTGAAGGTATAGAACTGTCAGTGTCCAAGTACCTTGGAACATGATGGTGGTTTAGTGCTAAGTAGTGTCTGACTCTTGAAACCCCATGAACTGTAGCCTGCCAGGCTCCTCTGTCCATGGGATTTCCCACACAAGAAATCTAGAGTGGGTTGCTGTTTCCTCCTCCAGACAATTTTCCCATTCCAGGGATCAAATCTGGGTCTCATACACTGCAGGCAGATTCTTTACCAACTAAGTCACCAGGGAAGCCCTTGTGAGCATTCTTCTTCCTAAATGACATCAATTTATATTCAAATTTGCTTCTAATCTCTTATTAACTGATTCTCATTTTTGCCTTTTTCTCATTTACATCACACTTATTTCTATTAAAACATTACACTGAGATCACAGAGAATACACCAAATACAAAGAGACATAAACATCAATGATTTTAGAATTTGTTTGCATCCATTTTCAATAATCATTTTAAATATTGATTTTAAATGTCAGTGCAAATTTTGCATTTCACCAAGAATGGAGAAATGTTAATGTTTTTATGTCTAATATTGCAAGAGTTCCAGAAAAAAACATCTATTTCTGCTTTATTGACTGTGCCAAAGCCTTTGACTGTGTGGATCACAATAAACTGTGGAAAATTCTGAAAGAGATGGGAATACCAGACCACCTGACCTGCCTCTTGAGAAACCTATATGCAGGTCAGGAAGCAACAGTTAGAACTGGACATGGAACATCAGACTCGTTCCAAATAGGAAAACGAGTACATCAAGGCTGTATATTGTCACCCTGCTTATTTAACTTATATGCAGAACACATCCTGAGAAACACTGGGCTAGAAGAAGCACAAGCTGGAATCAAGATTGCCGGGAGAAATATCAATAACCTCAGATGTGCAGATGACAACACTCTTATGGCAGAGAGAAGAAGAACTAAAAATCCTCTTGATGAAAGTGAAAGAGGAGAGTGAAAAAGTTGGTTTAAAGCTCAACATTCAGAAAATGAAGATCAAACATAAGACCAGAAACTATAAAACTCTTAGAGGAGAACATAGACAAAACACTCTCCGAAATAAATCACAGCAGGATCCTCTATGACCCACCTCCAAGAATATTGGAAATAAAAGCAAAAATAAACAAATGGGATCTAATTAAAATTAAAACCTTCTGCACAACAAAAGAAACTATAAGCAAGGTGAAAAGACAGCCTTCAGAATGGGAGAAAATAATAGCAAATGAAGCAACTGACAACTAATCTCAAAAATATACAAGCAACTCCTGCAGCTCAATTCCAGAAAAATAAACGACTCAATCAAAAAATGGGCCAAAGAACTAAATAGACATTTCTCCAAAGAAGACATACAGATGGATAACAAACACATGAAAAGATGCTCAATATCACTCATTATCAGAGAAATGCAAATCAAAACCACTATGAGGTACAATTTCATGCCAGTCAGAATGGCTGCGATCCAAAAGTCTACAAGCAATGCTGGAGAGGGTGTGGAGAAAAGGGAACCCTCTTACACTGTTGGTGGGAACGCAAACTAGTACAGCCACTATGGAGAATAGTGTGGAGATTCCTTAAAAAACTGGAAATATAACTGCCATACGACCCAGCAATCCCACTGCTGAGCATACACACCGAGGAAATGAGAATTGAAAGAGACACGTGTACCCCAGTGTTCATCGCAGCATGGTTTATAATAGCCTGGGCATGGAAGCAACCTAGATTTCCATCACCAGATGAATGGATAAGAAAGCTGTGGTACATATACACAATGGATTATTACTCAGCCATTAAAAAGAATACATTTGAATCAGTTCTATTGAGGTGGATGAAACTGGAGCCTATTATACAGAGTGAAGTAAGCCGAAAGAAAAATACCAATACAGTGTACTAATGCATATATATGGAATTTAGAAAGATGGTAACGACAACCCTGTATGTGAGATAGCAAAAGAGACACAGATGTATAGAACAGTCTTTTGGACTCTGTGGAAGAGGGAGCGGGGGGATGATTTGGGAGAATGGCATTGAAACAAATATAATATCATATAAGAAATGAATCACCAGTCCAGGTTCGATGCAGGATACAGGATGCTTGGGGCTGATTCACTGGGATGACCCAGAGGGATGGTATGGGGAGGGAGGTGGGAAGGGGATTCATGATGGGGAACACGTGTACAACCGTGGCGGATTCATGTTGATGTATGGCAAAACCAATACAATATTGTAAAGTAATTACCCTCTAATTAAAATAAATAAATTTAAATTTAAAAAAATAAAATAAAAATAAAAAGTTATTCAGAGTTAAAAAAAAAACCAAGATCATGGCATCTGGTCCCATCACTTCATGGGAAATAGATGGGGAAACAGTGTCAGACTTAATTTTTTTAGGCTACAAAATCACTGCAGATGGTGATTGCAGCCATGAAATTAAAAGACGCTTACTCCTTGGAAGGAAAGTTATGACCAACCTAGATAGCATATTCAAAAGGAGAGACATTACTTTGCCAACAAAGGTCCGTCTAGTCAAGGCTATGGTTTTTCCAGTGGTCATGTATGGATGTGAGAGTTGGACTGTGAAGAAGGCTGAGCGCCGAAGAATTGATGCTTTTGAACTGTGGTGTTGGAGAAGACTCTTGAAAGTCCCTTGGACGGCAAGGAGATCTAACCACTCCATTATAATGGAGATCAGCCCTGGGATTTCTTTGGAAGGAATGATGCTAAAGCTGAAACTCCAGTACTTTGGCCACCTGATGCAAAGAGTTGACTCATTGGAAAAGACTCTGATGCTGGGAGGGATTGGGGGCAGGAGGAGAAGGGGACGACAGAGGATGAGATGGCTGGATGGCATCACTGACTCGATGGACGTGAGTCTGAGTGAACTCCGGGAGTTGGTGATGGACAGGGAGGCCTGGCGTGCTGCAATTCATGGGGTCGCAAAGAGTGGGACATGACTGAGCAACTGAACTGAACTGAATATTAAAATTATCTGACATGTCAACTAAGATGATCAGTGAATGCCTTATGTTGTCTTTAAAAGTACCCACGATATTCTTTCTACAATTAGAAATCACTGTAGTAAAAGGAAGTTTTGCCTATTTAACATGAGCAAGTCAACTGTGAGATTCATTTATAGTATTTAGTCACTGTCAGTTCAGTTCAGTTCAGTTCAGTCACTCAGTCATATCCCACTTTTTGCGACCCCATGAATCGCAGGACGCCAGGCCTCCCTGGCCATCACCAACTCCTGGAGTTCACTGAGACTCACGTCCATTGAGTCAGTGATGCCATCCAACCTCATTCCATAGTTCATCAGGCACTCTATCTATCAGATCTAGGCCCTTAAATCTATTTCTCACTTCCACTGTATAATCATAAGGGATTTGATTTAGGTCATACATGAATGGTCTAGTGGTTTTCCCTACTTTCTTCAATTTAAGTCTGAATTTGATAATAAGGAGTTCATGATCTGAGCCACAGTCAGCTCCTGGTCCTGTTTTTTTTTTTTTTTACTGTATAGAGCTTCTCCATCTTTGGCTGCAAAGAACATAATCAATCTGATTTTGGTGTTGACCATCTGGCGATGTCATTATCAGGTGTCTGTAAATTAACTCTCTGGTACTAAATACTTTTCCATCAATCTCATGAGCTCTACTTCCTTCTATATTTTGTAACCAGTTATTGGCAGTATTGGTAGATGATCCCTCCTTTTATATACTGTTCTAAATCCCATTAATTGACTGATTAAAATATAGAAGAGTGTACTATATCATGCAGAATACAGTATCAGTATAATAAAAAATAATTTTTTAACTGAATGATTAAGACAATCTATTTCAGCTACTCAGGAAGGTATTAAAAGTACTTAAATGTGACCCATCCAATTTTTTTTATTTATTTATTTTAATTAGAGGATAATTACTTTACAATATTGTATTGGTTTTGCCATACATCAACATGAATCCGCCACGGGTGTACACGTGTTCCCCATCATGAACTCCCCTCCCTCCTCCCTCCCTGTACCATCCCTTTGGGTCATCCCAGTGCACCAGCCCCGAGCATCCTGTATCCTGCATCGAACCTGGAGTGGTGATTCATTTCACATATGATAATATAAATGTTTCAATGTTATTCTCCCAAATCATCCCACCCTCTCCCTCTCCCACAGAGTCCAAAAGACTGTTCTATACATCTGTGTCTCTTTTTCTGTCTCGCATACAGTGTTACCGTTACCACCTTTCTAAATTCCATATATATGTGTTAGTATACTGTATTGGTGTTTTTCTTTCTGGCTTACTTCACTCTGTATAATAGGCTCCAGTTTCATCCACCTCATTAGAACTGATTCAAATGTATTCTTTTTAATGGCTGAGTAATACTCCATAGTGTATATATACCACAGCTTTCTTATCCATTCATCTGCTGACGGACATCTAGGTTGCTTCCATGTCCTAGCTATTATAAACAGTGCTGCGATGAACATTGGGGTAAACGTGTCTCTTTCAATTCTGGTTGCCTCGGTGTGTAAGCCCAGTAGTGGGATTGCTGGATCATAAAGCAGTTCTATTTCCAGTTTTTTAAGGAATCTCCACACTGTTCTCCATAGTGGCTGTACTAGTTTGCATTCCCACCAACAGTGTAAGAGGGTTCTCTTTTTCCACACCCTCTCCAGAATTTATTAAGCCATCCAATTTTTAATACTTACTATAATTAAATCAGATCAATCATTTGAAAATAAGATAATCATGACTTTGATTTTTACATACTATGACAGAACAGAAAAAAAAAAGGGTGGTTAAAAAGTTATTCACTCTAAATAATAAGAAAAAGTAGAAATTTCAGTTATGTTAATGACCCAATTGCTAAACTTATATGAGAATTTGACTCTGAAATGGTCAGAATAACCTTGGTAAAGAGCAGATAGATTACTGATTCAAACAACTCAATTAGAGTTTAAATTTCTTAATAAGAATGTAGTTTATAAAATCAATGTAGATTGCCTTCCAAATAATTTATATAAAGCTAGGAATCCACAATATCTCCATCCACTTTTTTTTCACACTTGTCATTTTCATCGTAGTGACATATTTCGTATTGTATGTACATAAAACATATACAGTAATGCTGCTAAGGAATGCTCTCAATTATCATTATAATTTATTCCTGCAACTTCATTTATTTTGAACCCAAGTTAATATCTTGCAGAACAGTGATTTGTGAGCTCACATGAATGAATTATAGACTGATTAGTTTACTTTTACCTACACAAAGTTCATTTATGTTAGTTCATAAAAGACTCTTATTTTTACAATGTACATAGTCCTATAGAAAGGAATATATGCAGAAAACGCTCTTTAAATCCCCAGTCAAATAAGAAGGAAAGAAATGGTACATCAAGGTCTGGGACTGCCATTATGCAGCAGTTAATAACCTCAAGGACATGTGCTTTTTAATGAATATGGATTACTAAGGATAAAAAAGGCTTACATTTACTAATTGCTTAAACAGCAGTTCTGTAGTTTTACAATAGAAAATTTAATTACAGTGAGAAGTAAATTTGTACCAAATATTTTTCTGTTCATGTTTTGATTGAAATGTGCTATTTATTTAAAACAGGTAGACTTACTGCATTCCCTACTATTTCTATATTGCTATCAATGTGTCTGGAACTATGCTATAGGTCAAAGGAATTCAGAGAAATAGAAGAAATTGTATACAATATTTCAATTGCAATTTCCCTATCATCTTGGAATTTCACCTTTTCATTAAATCTGAGGACAGTAAGTCACAGATAACTTCAATGTCTAAAGAGAAGTACTATACACACTCTTTTTTAATGTATTTTTTTATTGAAGGATACTTGCTTTACAGAATTTTGTTGTTTTCTGTCAAACCTCAACATGAATCAGCCATAGGTATACATATATCTCCTCCCTTTTGAAACCCCCTCACATCTACCTCCCCATCCCACCCCTCTAGGTTGATACACAGCCCCTGTTTGAGTTTCCTGAGCCATACAGCAAATTCCCGTTGGCTATCTATTTTACATACGGTAATGTAAGTTTCCATGTTACTCTTTCCAT
Source organism: Bubalus kerabau (assembly GCF_029407905.1). Lineage (NCBI taxonomy): Eukaryota > Metazoa > Chordata > Mammalia > Artiodactyla > Bovidae > Bubalus > Bubalus kerabau. The sequence continues at coordinate 97,212,323 of NC_073627.1, read as the reverse complement.
ACATCTTACCCTCTCCTCTCCTCTCTCCAAGTCCATAAGTCTATTCTCTATGTCTGTTTCTCCATTACTGCCCTGTAAATAAATTCTTCAGAACCATCTTTCTAGATTCTGTATATGTGTGTTAGAATATAATATTTATTTTTCTCTTTCTGACTCACTTCACTCTAGGCTCATCCACCTCATCAGAACTGACTCCTTTTTATGGCTAATATTCCATTGTGTATATGTACCAACACTTCTTTATCCATTCATCTGCTGACGGGCATCTAGGTTGCTTCCATGTTCTAGCTATTGTAAATAGTGCTGCAATGAACAGTGGATACACGTGTCTTTTTCAACCCCGGTTTCCTTAGGGTATATGCCTAGGAGTGAGATTGCTCCTATATGGTGGTTTAATTCCTAGTTTTTTAAGGAATTTCCATAACATCTTCCATAGAGGCTGTATCAGTTTACATTCCCACCAACAGTGCAAGAGCATTCCTTTTTCTCCACACCCTCTCCAGCATTTATTGTGTGTAAAGATTTTAACGATAGCCATTCTGACCATGAGTGTGAGGTGAAATCTCATTGTGGTTTTGATTTGCATTTCTCTAATAATGAGCAATGCTGAGCATTTTTTATGTGTTTTTTAGTCATCTGTATGTCTTCTTTGGAGAAATGTCTGTTTAGGCCTTTTACCTACTTTTTGATTGGGTTGTTTTCCTGGTATTGAGTTGTATGAGCTGCTTGTATATTCTGGAAATTAATCCTTTGTCAGTTGTTTCATTTGCTATAATTTTTTCCCATTCTGAAGGTTGTCTTTTCACCTTGCTTACAGTTTCCTTTGCTGTGCAAAAGCTTTTAAGTTTAATCAGGTCCCACTTGTTTACTTTTGTTTTTATTTATGTTACTCTAGGAAGTGGGTCATAAAGACGCTTACTCCTTGGAAGGATAGTTATGACCAACCTAGATAGCATATTCAAAAGCAGAGACATTACTTTGCCAACAAAGTTTCGTCTAGTCAAGGCTATGGTTTTTCCTGTGGTCATGTATGGATGTGAGAGTTGGACTGTGAAGAAGGCTGAGCGCCGAAGAATTGATGCTTTTGAACTGTGGTGTTGGAGAAGACTCTTGAGAGTCCCTTGGACTGCAAGGAGATCCAACCAGTCCATTCTGAAGGAGATTGGCCCTGGAATTTATTTGGAAGGAATGATACTAAAGCTGAAACTCCAGTACTTTGGCCACCTCATGCGACGAGTTGACTCATTGGAAAAGACTCTGATGCTGGGAGGGATTGGGGGCAGGAGGAGAAGGGGACGACAGAGGATGAGATGACTGGATGGCATCACTGACTTGATGGACGTGAGTCTGAGTGAACTCCGGGAGTTGGTGATGGACAGGGAGGCCTGGTGTGCTGCAATTCATGGGGTCGCAGAGTCGGACACGACTGAGCGACTGAACTGAACTAACTGATGAAAATATTCTCATACTGATGCTGGTGACTGTATATACATCTTTATACACTGCAGGAGTTGACGATGGTCAGGGAGGCCTGGCGTCCTGCAGTCCATGGGGTCGCTAAGAGTCGGACATGACTGAGCAACTGAACTGAACTGAGGAGATGGGTCATAAAGGATCTTGCTTTGATTTATGTCATCGAGTGTTCTGCCTATGTTTTCCTCTAAGAGTTTTATAGTTTCTGGTCTTACATTTAGGTCTTTAATCCATTTTGAGTTGATCTTTGTGTATGGTGTTAGAAAGTGTTCTAATTTCATGCTTTTACATGTAGCTGTCCAGTTTTCCCAGCACCATTTATTGAAAAGGCTGCCTTTGCCCCACAGTATATTCTTGCCTCCTTTGTCAAAAATAAGGTACGCATAGGTGCCTGGGTTTATTTCTGGGCTTTTTATCTTGTGCCATTGGTCTATATTTCTCTTTTTGTGCCAGTACCATACTGCTTTGATGAATGTGGCTTTGTAGTATAATCTGAAATAAGAAAGGTTGTTTCCTCCAGCTTCATTCTTCTTTCTCAAGACTGCTTTGGCTATTTGGGGTCTTTTGTGATTCCATAGGAACTGTAAAATTTTTTGTTCTAGTTCTGTGAAAAATGCCATTGGTAATTTGATAGGGATCACATTGAATCTCTAGATTACATTTGGTAGTATAGTCATTATTCAGTATATTGATTCTTCCTGCCCAAGAACATAGAATATTTCTCCATCGGTTTATGTTGTCTTTGATGTCTTTTATTAGTGTCTTATAATTTTCTATGTACAGTTCTATTGTCTCCTTAGGTAAGTTTATTCCTAGATAGTTAATCTTTTTGTGGCAGTAGTGACTGGAATTGATTCCTTAATTTCTCTTTCTGATTTTTCATTGTTAGTATACAGAAATGCAAGTGATTTCTGTGTATTAATTTTGCATCCTGCAACTTTGCTAAATTCACTGATTAGTTCTAGCAATTTTCTGATACTATCTTTAGGATTTTCTATGTACAGTAACATGTCATCTGCAAAGAGTGAGAGCTTTACTTCTTTTTTGATCTGGATTCCTTTTATTTCTTTTTCTTCTCTGATTGCTATAGTTAGGACTTCCAGAACTACATTGAATACTAGTGGTGAGAGTGGACACCCTTGTCTTTTTCCTGATCTTAGGGGGAATGCTTTCAGTTTCTCACCTTTGAGAATAATGTTTGCTATAGTCTTATCATATATGGCCTTTACTATGTTGAGGTAGGTTCCTTCTATGCCCATTTTTTGAAGAGTTTTAATCATAAATGGGTGCTGAATTTTGTCAAAGGCTTTTTCTCCATCTACTGAGATTATCATATGGTTTTTATCTTTCAATTGTTTAATATGGTGTATCACATTGATTGATTTGTGTATATTGAAGAATCCTTGCATTTCTGGAATAAACCCAACTTAGTCATGGTGTATGAGCTTTTTGATGTGTTGCAGAATTCTGTTTCCTAAAATTTTATTGAGGATTTTTGCATCTCTATTCATCAGTGATATTGGCTTGTAGTTTTCTTTTTTTGTGTTGTCTTTGTCTGGTTTTGGTATCAGGGTGATGGTGGGCTTATAGAATGAGTTTGGAAGTGTTTCTTCCTCTGCAATTTATTGAAAGAGTTTTAGAAGGATAGGCATTAGCTATTCTCTAAATGTTTGATAGAATTCTCCTGGGAAACTATCTGGTACTGGACTTTTGTATTTCGAGAGATTTTTTAATCACAGCTTCAGTTTCATAATTTCTATTTCTCCCTGGTTCAGTCTTGGAAGATTGAACTTTTCTAAGAATCTGTCCATTTCTTCCAGGTTATCTGTTTTATTGCCATATTATTGTTCATAATAGTCTCTTATAATCCTTTTTATTTCTGCATTGTCTACTGTAACCTCTACCTTTCCGTTTCTAATTTTGTTGATTTGATTCTTCTCTCTTCTTGATTAGTCTGGCTAAAGGTTTGTCAATTATGTTTAACTTCTCAAAGAATCAGCTTTTAGTTTTATTAATCTTTACTATTGTTTCTTTCTTTTTTTTTTTTCATTTATTTCTGCCCTGATCTTTATGATTTATTTCCTTCTACTAATTTTGGGAGGTTTTGTTCTTCTTTTTCCAGTTTTTTAAGGTATAAATTTAGACTGTCTATTCAATGTTTTTTCTGTTTCTTGAGGTAGGACTGCATTGCTATAAACTTCCCTCTTAGAATTGCTTTTGCTGCATCCTATAGGTTTTGCATTGTTGTGTTTCCATTGTCATTTGTTTCTAGAAATTTTTTGTTTTCCCTTTTTATTTCTTCAGTAACCTATTGGTTATTCAGAAACGTGTTGTTTAATCTCCATGTGTTTGTGTTTCTTACAGTTTTTTCCTTGTAATTGATATCTTGTCTCATAGCTTTGTGGTTGGAGAAGATGCTTGATATGATTTCAATTTTCTTAAATTTACTGAGGTTTGATTTGTGACCCAAGATGTGGTCTATCCTGGAGGATGTTCCATGTGCACTTGAGAAGAAGGTGTATTATTATGCATTTGGATGGAATATCCTGAAGATATCAATGAGATACATCTCTTCTAACGTATCATTTCAGACTTGTGTTTCCTTATTAGTTTTCTGTTTTGATGATCTGTCCATTGGTGTGAGTGCGGTGTTAAAGTCTCCTGCTATTATTGTGTTACTGTCAATTTCCCCTTTTATGTCTGTTGGGGTTTTTCTGATGTATTAAGGTGCTTATGTTGGGTGCATAGATATTTACAATTGTTATGTCTTCCTCTTGGCCTTATCCCTTGACCATTATGTAGTGTTCTTCCTGATCTCTTGTAATCTTCTTCATTTTAAGGTCTATTTTGTCTTATCAGGATTGCTATTCCAGCTTTATTTTGCTTCCCATTTGCATGGAATATATTTTCCCATCCTCTCACTTTCAATCTATATGTGTCTTGAGGTCTAAAGTGGCTTTCTTTTAGATGGCATATATATGGGTCTTGTTTTTGTATCCATTCAACCAGTCTGTGTCTTTTGGTTGGAGTATTTAATCCATTTTCATTTCAAGTAATTATTGATATTTATGTTCTTATTGCCATTTTCTTAAATTTTTCGGGTTGATTTTGTATATCTTTCTTATTCTCTTTTATTTCTTGACTATATAAGTCCCTTTAACAGTTCTTGTAAAGCTGATTTGGTGGTACTGAATTCTCTTCACTTTTGCTTGCCTGCGAAGCTTTTGATTTCTCCATCAATTTTGAATGAGATCCTTGCCAGGTACAGTAATCTTCATTGTAGATATTTTCCCTTACAGTACTTTATATATATATCCTGCCATTTCCTTTTGGTCTGCACAGTTTCTGCTGAAAGAGCAGCTGTTAAGCATATGGGGTTTTCCTTATATGTTACTTGTTGCTTCTCTGTTGCTACTTTTAATATTATTTATTTGTGTTTAGTCTTTGTTAGTTTGATTAGTATGTGTCTTGGCATTTTTCTCCATGTTTATCCTGTATGGGACTCTTTGTGCCTCTTGGACTTGGTTGACTAGTTCCTTTTCCATGTTGGGGAAATTTTCAACTATAATCTCTTCAAAAATTTTCTCATACCCATTATTTTACTCTTCTTCTTCTTGGACCCCTATTATTCGAATGTTGGTTCATTTGATATCATCCAAGAGGTCTCTGAGACTATCCTCAGTTCTTTTCATTCCTTTTACTTTATTCTGCTCTTCAGAAGTTATTTCCACCATTTTATCTTCCAGCTCACTGATTCATCTGCTTCAGATATTCTGCTATTGATTCCTTCTAGAGTATTTTTAATTTCAGTAATTGTGTTGTCTCTGCATGTTTATTCTTTAATTCTTCTAGGTCTTTGTTAATTGCTTATTGCATTTTTTCCATTTAGCTTTAAATGCTTTTGATCATCTTTACTATCATTATTCTGAATTCTTTTTCAGGTAGTTTGCCTATTTCCTCTTCATTTATTTGACTTCTGTGTTTCTAGTTTGTTCCTTCATTTGTGTAGTATTTCTCTGCCCTTTCATTATTTTTTTTTTTAACTTGTTGTGTTTGATGTCTCCTTTTCCCAGGCTTCAAGGTTGAATTCTTTCTTCCTTTTGGTTTCTGGCCTCTCTAAGCTTGGTCCAGTGGTTTGTGTAAGCTTCTTATAGGGTGAGATTTGTGCTGAGTTTTTGTTTGTTTGTTTGATTTTCCTCTGATGGGTAAGGCTGAGTGAGGTGGTAATTTTGTCTGCTGATGATTGGGTTTGTATTTTTGTTTTGTTTGTTGTTTAGATGAGGTGTAACAACAATTTAAAAAAATGTGACTGATAAAAAAGAGAAAAAGAAAAAAGTTCAAAAGCTTGGTTAGATTTCATAGTGTCAATAAAGTCAACAGCTACAACAAAGCGTGGGGGGAGGGAGGAACAAAAAGAAAAGAAAAAAAAAAACCCCAAAAGAATCTATAGAACAAGGCAAAACATAAGAATAATAAGTGTTTTTATTGAGTCACTACTGCCAGAGTCCTTTCCCTCACTGGGAGTCACAGTCCACTTCCCCTCTCTAGGATGCCCTCTAACACTGTGCTGATCTCTGGACCTGCTGTGAAGGCAGCTCAGATTCTAATCTGCTCCTACCCTTCTGTGTTCTTGCCTCCAATGTCCACAGCTATCAGAAGTAGTGTGTTCTCTTTTGTGGGAGCTCTCAATGACTTTTTACATATTCCAGATACAGAGTCTGCCTAGTTGATCATGTGGATTTAATCTGCAACTTGTGCAGCTGGTGAGAGGGTTTGGGGTCTTCTTCCTTAGCCACACTGCCCCTGGGCTTCAATTGTGGTTTTATTTCCACCCCCTGGATATGGGTCATCCACTGGGATTTGCTCCTCAGGCTGCCCTAGAGGACTTGGGTTTGCCCTGGAGAGGGCGAGCTGTTTGAGTCACAGGGGTTCTGCCAGCACCGGGGAGTTAGTGGCTAGGGCAATAGGAAATATAGTGCTCTAGAAAGGTATGGCAATCAATATTGGCCAATACGCTCCAGCGTTCTTGCCTGGTGAAACTCCCTCCCTGACAGAGAAGCCTGGCAGGCCACAGTCCACAGGTCGCAAAACCAGACACTACCTAAGTGATCCTGTGCCCATAGACGCAAGACGTTTTTTGCATGTGGCAGCTCTGCCCCAGTGTGAGTTGAGCATGAAGGTGGTGCAGGTGCTTGGCTTGTGGGGACCCTGGTGGTGCCAAGTGTGCAGGGACACAGACTGCCTCCACTGCAGGAGTTATGGCCCTATCAAGAGTCTTTGTTCGAGCCTCTTGTAGCTGATGATCAGAAGGCCTCTTTGGCCAGTCTTGCTCCATAGCTCCACCCATTCAGGCACTTAGAGGGATCCCTTGCCTGGGGTCCTTCTCTGTTGTTTGGCACATCAGGCACATAGAGGGGCCCCCTGCCTGGAGTCCTACTCTGTAGATCTGCACATCAGGCACTTAAAAGGGCACCCTGGGTGGGATTCTACTCTGTAGTTCAGCGTGTCAGGCATTTGATGGGCCAGCCTCTCTATCGTTCAGCTACCAATGCTGGCCCATGGTGGGAGAGAGGCTATGGTGATGGCTCCACCCACCTCAGCGTGACTCAGCAGTATCGCCTTGCTTCAGTGGCTGCCCAGCTTTCCTCCACAGGAATTTCCCACCACAGTCTCCTCCCTCACATCCCTTCAATCTCTCCCCGGTCAACAGCAGCCCTCACCCTGGGATTGCTCCACAATCCCTAAATTCCAGCTCCCAGCCACTGTGCCATCTAGGGTATGTATGGCTGCAGCAAGGACTGTCTGGTTCTCATTCCTTTTAGGCTGCCACAGATCAGCTGTTTCCCTCTCAGCGTTAAATGTTTCTCCTCTGACTCAGACAATTGCCCCAATGTGGGGATTGCCCCTCTGCTTCAGTTCCTCTACCTGCCAAGGGCAGGTCCAGTCTTACTAGCACTCTTATTTTTTTCCCCCTAGTTCCTTCATCCTACCGAGTTTTGCGTGGGTCTATATATTCTTTTCTGCTGGTCAGGTACTCCTGTCTGCTCTCAGCTGGTGTGTCCTGACATATCCATGGAGAGAGATATATTCCATGTCCACCTACTCCTCTGCCATCTTGTCCCTCCCTAGACACACTCTTGAAAGACTTACTAAAGGGTCATGAAGTTGCTCCATCAACTTGATTCCTTCCCTCACTTGACACAAGACAAGCCTAGGGATTCACTGAGGAATTTTCCTTGATGGAATCCATAACATTTCAGACTGCCTGACTTTCCCCTTTACCTTTCCAAGTAAGTCACAGATGAACCAGTTATTGGCATGAAACAGGGGGCCTTAAAGAAAGGAGACTGGAATCTTATGCACCAGTGGGATAGTTGCAAAGAAATCTGTCAGCTTGTCCTTTGCTGCCACAGGAGCACAGTGAAAGAATGTCTTGAAAAACACTTCAAATATGTCCTCTGGAATTTGTGGAGCATTGAGGAGATCAATACTGAGGTGTTTCTCTCTCCTAGAAAAGTGTCAGAGCAAGAGGCAGACTGGAGCAGCCTGCAATGGAAGGATGAACAGAGAGGGAAAGGAGGGGTGGTAGTGTTTGAAGAGGCAATAGTGAATGAGTGCTCCCTTTCACCAAAGTGTCGAGCATACTCTGATGGTATAGCAAGTATCCCACTGAAAAACCAGCCCTGGTGGGTAAGGCAACCCCACATTTACCTTCAATGGGGCAGCAGCTGAGGGGAAAATGAGGGAGAAAAGTCAGAAAATGCAACACCATCAAGAAATGGAAAGTTGCAGTAACAAAGGAAGTAGACCAGTGTTGTAGACCCAACAACCTACATACGAAGTGACACACAGGAACCAGTATGTTGGTTCTGCTACAAAGAGAAAAGGGATGATCTGATTGTCATAACATTGATCATATGCATTTTCTTAAACCATTTCTTTCCTTGATCCTGACGATGACCCTAGTGAGGCTAGAACCCATATGGGAATGGTAGATGAGGCATGTCACAAAGATAAACAAAAACAGCAATAGCAAAATCAGAGCCATCATTCTTTACCCATCACAGGCCTTCTTAGTTCACACCAGGCCTGATCTGAGAAAAGAAGGAGGAAGGGGTATGAGTTGGATCTGAGCTGGAAGTTGATAAAATTGGTTCCAGTGCTTTGGAATCAGGATGACAGATAGAAGTGGTCAAATAAGTTTTATTTTGTGCTTAAGATGCCACCAATTAGACTGGAAAAAAGATAACTGCACCTGTACTAGTGATGAAAAAAAAAGAAAAAAAGGACGTTTCTCCATTGTGCCCATACAATATATCCATTGTACTTTAGTGTAAGGAAAGTCAACAATGCTCAGGAAGATTCCATTTCAAAGAAAACAATCAACCTCTCACCAGTTGGAGGTATCAAAAAATATACAAAAGAGATTTAAGCATTTTCCTATATTCAAGTGATGTATACATGAACACACACACAAAACTTTTTGACAAGATATAAAAATTGTGGAGGAAAACAATGGTTTGATCATGGAGACTAGTTCCACCATTTTTCACTTCCAAATATTTGTGTCTTCTGTGTCAAACAATACTGTGGTGAATTTTACAGAGATCAGGATCCATGCTTCCTGGTAGTTATCATGACTCAAAATGATTTCCAACACATCCCAAGACAATTAGACTGAACTGGAAAGAGTAAGGGGAAGAAAGAAGTCTGGGGAACCTAAGATAGATCTGAGATGTTCTTTTATTTAAGTTTATTTATTTTTAATAGGAGGATAATTGCTTTACAAGGTTGTGTTGATTTCTGCTGAACAGCAACATGAATCAGCCATACGTATTCATGTGTCCCTTACTTCCTGAACTTCCTTTCCACCTCCCATCCCATCCCTCTAGGTTGTCATAGAGCACCAAGTTGAGCTCCCTATGTCACACAGCAAATTCCCACTGACTATCCATTTTACATATGGTAATGCATATGTTTCAATGATACTCAATCTGAGATGCTCTTGATAAACAATTCAGTAAAATGTTGAACTTAATTGTTTTGATAGAGAAAATGTGAAGATTACATATTATAACACCATTGAGTTATGACTGACTGCATTCTTTCATTCAAAAGTACACTGAGTGCTTAGTGCATATCATATTTTATAGTTATAGAAAATAAAGATAGTACTTAATAATTGTATAATTTTGAGAAAAAGTTTAGTGTAATTAAACAGCCATCAACAACCCACATAAAAACCAATGCATGTCTGCACACACATACACACACTTTTTAAAGCAGTCACTTTAAGGTGACTTGCCTACATGTAGTAGTTGAATGATCAAGAGAAAATGGGATGATGAGTAACTGCTTTGTGGAGAAGATAATCATTACACTGAGTTTGAAAGATGACCAGAAGTCACCCAGGCATACAAGGAGTAGAGCTAAGTCAGCTGAGATCTTTCTAGGTGAGGGAAGCACATCTTCGGCAAGAATGGAAAATGCCAATAGTTCATTCAGCTTAGATGACACATGAGTATGTTCAAAGCAGCAATGTAAATGAAGGAAAAGATCGAGAAGCATGCTTTTCCCAATTCTCAGAGCAAGCTTTGAGATAGTGAGAGAAAGAAACAGTGAGTGGAGCTCAAAGAGTCCTACTGTTCAGCCACAGAACTCTAGTTTCATGTTTTATACGTATATTATCTTACATGTTAGATTTAGATTTCAGCTGAAATGTTCTGCAACTTAAAAAAGAAAAAATCAGCATCCATGGATCTTGAAAAATAATGGAAGGCACACGGACAGATAAAAAGCACCAATAAAAAAATCCCAAAAGAGAAGACAAAGAATAAACGACGACGATGAAGGACTTTCAATACCATTGACCTTTTCTGAAGCACTTCCTTTGTTTCAGTGATCTGTTCCCTGTTCCCCTATTATCCCAAATTGCCTCTTGATGCTCTCTTTCTCTAACAACTTTTATTCAACCCATACTTTAAATAGTCACTGATAAATTCATTCTTTAAATAAATATTATAACTCAGAAAATAAAAACATTAATCTGAAGAAACACCCACTCGAGTGAGGAAAAAAAATGGAGGCCAGATAACTTACAATATGCCACGTACGGTCAGTTGCATGAATAAACAGCTTTGATTCCCGGAGAAAATGAAATTGACCTGGAAGAAAATGCAACTGACCTGGAAGAAAATGCATGGTTTTTGGATTAGGTCACATATGTTCAAATCTCATCTCTGCCATTTCTTAGCTATGTGTTCTTGGTTTCACTTTTTTTTTTTTTTTCCCAATTATTAGTTCTATCTACACTACAATTTTATCTCCTGTGAAATAAGGAATAATAGAACCACCTGTTTTATTGCATCACAGTAAAGACTGAGCATAACTCAGGATGTAAAGTGCTCAGCAGTGTACCTGCCACAGATAACCATTGACTAAGGCATAGTGACAATGATCATATTGGAGAGGAGAAACAAAGGGAGGAGGGGAAATGGAAGCATAAAGGACTGTTTCACAGAAAGGTAAAGTTTAAGCTATATCTTAATCCATAAATAGAAATTCACTAGTTGACCAGGAGGAGAAAGGGATTTCCAGGCAAAGGGACTGTGGTTTCCCAGGTTGTCTTTTCAGGTTACCACAACCCTGCTCTAGGAAATGACATCTGTCAATATTCTGCCTTACATTCTCAACTAGACTCGGTTCAGTTCAGTTCAGTTCACTCACTCAGTACTGTCCGACTCTTTGCAACCATGTGAACTGCGGCAGGCCAGGCCTTCCTGTCCATCACCAACTCCTGGAGTTTACTCAAACTCATGTCTGTTGAGTTGGTGATGCCATCCAACCATCTCATCCTCTGTCATCCCCTTCTTATTCTGCCTTCAATCTTTCCCAGCATCAGGGTCTCTTAAAAAGAGTCAGTTCTTCGCATCAGGTGGCCAAAGTATTGTAGTTTCAGCTTCAACATCAGTCCTTCCAATGAATATTCAGGACTGATTTCCATTAGGATGGACTGGTTGGATCTCCTTGCAGTCCAAGGGACTCTCAAGAGTCTTCTCTAACACCACAGTTCAAAAGCATCTATTCTTCAGGGCTCAGCTTTCTTTATAGTTCAACGCTCACATCCATACATGACTACTGGAAAAACCATAGCTTTGACAGGTGGACCTTTGTTGGCAAAGTAATGTCTCTGCTTTTTAATATGCTGTCTAGGTTTATCATAACTTTTCTTCCAAGGAGCAAACGTCTTTTAATTTTATGGTTGCAATCATCATCTGCAGTGATTTTGGAGCCCCCAAAATAAACTCCCTCACTGTTTCCATTGTTTCCCCATCTATTTGCCATGAAGTGATGGGACCAGATGCCATGATCTGAGTTTTCTGAATGTTAAACTTTAAGCCAATTTTTTCACTCTCCTCTTTCACTTTCATCAAGTGGCTCCTTAGTTCTTTGCTTTCTGCCATAAGGGTGTTGTCTTCTGCATATCTGAGGTTATTGATATTTCTCCTGGCAATCTTGATTCCAGCTTGTGCTTCATCCAGCCCAGCATTTCTCATGATGTATTCTGCATAGAAGTTAAATAAGCAGGGTGACAATATACAGCCTTGATGTACTCCTTTCCCAATTTGGAACCAGTCTGTTGTTCAGTATCTAGTTCTAACTTTTGCTTTCTGACCTGCATAAAGATTTCTCAGGAGACAGGTCAGGTGGTCTGGTATTCCCATCTCTTTAAGAATTTTCCTCAGTTTGTTGTGATCCACACAGTCAACAGCTTTGGCATAGTCAATAAAGCAGATATTTTTCTGGAACTCTCCTGCTTTTTCGATGATCCAACAGATGTTGGCAAGTTGATCTTTGGTTCCTCTGCCTTTTCTAAATCCAGTTTAAAATTCTGGAAGTTCTCAGTTCGCATACTGTTGAAGCCTGGTTTGGAGAATTTTGATCATTACTTTGCTAGCATGTGAGATGAGTGCAATTCTGTGTTAGTCTGAACAATCTTTGGCATTGCTTTTCTTTGGGATTGGAATGAGAACTGACAGGTCCTGTGGCCATTGCTGAGTTTTCCAAATTTGCTGGCATATTGAATGCAGCACTTTCACAGCATCATCTTTTAGGATATGAAATAGCTCAACTGGAATTCCAACATCTTCACTAGCTTTGTTAGTACTGATGCTTGCTAAGGCCCACTTGACGTCACATTCCAGAATGTATGGCTCTAGGCTGGTGATCATACCATCGTGATTATCTGGGCCATGAAGATCTTTTTTGTATAGTTCTTTTGTGTATTCTTGCCACCTCATCTTAATATCTTCTGCTTCTCTTTGTTCCATCCATTTCTGTCCATTATTGTGCCCATCTTTGCATGAAATATTCCCTTGGTATCTCTAATTTTCTTGTAGAGATCTCTAGCCATTCCCATTCTATCATTTTCCTCTATTTCTTTGCATTGATCACTGAGGAAGGCTTTCTTATCTCTCCTTGATATTCTTTGTAACTCTGCATTCAAATAGGTATGTCTTTCCTTTTCTTCTTTGCCTTTTGAGTCTTTTCTTTTCTCAGCTCTTTGTAAGGCCTCCTCAGATGTCATGAACCTCCATCCATAGTTCTTCATGCATTGTGTCTATCAGATCTAATCCCTTGAATCTATTTGTCACTTCCACTGTATAATTGTAAGGGATTTGATTTTGCTCATACCTGAATGGTCTAGTGGTTTCCCCTACTTTCTTCAATTTAAGTCTGAATTTGGCAATAAGGAGTTCATGATCTGAGCCAGTCAGTTCCCTCTATTGGTTTCGCTGACTGTATAGAGTTTCTCCATGTTTGGCTGCAAAGAATATAATCAATCTGATTTCAGTATTAACCATCTGGTGGTGTCCATGTGTAGAGTCGTCTCTTGTGGTATTGGAAGAGAGTGTTTGCTATGACATATGAATATATATATATATGTTTTAAATGCAACAAAATAGTGTAGGTTCATATAAGCCTTACAGAGTGGTAGAATGATGATGTGGAAAAGCTTGCCTCCTGTACAATTCAGTCTGAAAACATTCTCATAATGCCAGGCGAAGCTAGCTACAGTTCATTTTCTGTGCACTAAAGTGCTACTGTTATTTCCCTCCTTTCCCCTGAAACTACAAAGTTCTAAAGATGCCCATAGGGCAACATGCAAATCAGTATTACTACAAGATAGGCTGGTAATGATGCAGTAGAACAGTGTGGAAAGAAATATGGATATTGGGGTTAGATCTAAGTTAAAATTCTAGATATGGACTGAGTGAATTTGGGTAAAGTGAAGAAAACCCTGCATTCCTGTCTTCTCCACCCACTCCAGTGTTCTTGCCTGGAGAATCCCAGGGATGGGGGAGCCTGGTGGGCTGCCGTCTACAGGGTCGCAGAGAGTCAGACACGACGGAAGCAACTTAGCAGCAGCAGCAGCATGTCTTCTCCATATTTCTGGTTAATTCTCACTAATGTTTCAAGTTCAACTAAAGTCATGGCTCTAAAACTTTAGTAGTTTCAAAACAGGACTGTTACCATTTCTCCACACCCTCCATTTCCTATTGCCTCAAAACCTGCTTCCCCAGTGAGCAAAAGTACCAACCTTTTATCCCATTTCTCAGGTAAGAACATTATCTGTCTCTGATGCTTTCTTTCTTTTATTCAAACATTATATCCAACACACCAAGAATTCCTGGCAACAGTATCTTGGAAACAAATTCTGAATCTGATCACTTTTTATAACCTCAGATCAGATCAGATCAGTCACTCAGTCGTGTCCGACTCTTTGCGACCCCACGAATCGCAGCATGCCAGGCCTCCCTGTCCATCACCAACTCCCGGAGTTCACTGAGACTCACGTCCATTGAGTCAGTGATGCCATCCAGCCATCTCATCCTCTGTCATCCCCTTCTCCTCTTGCCCCCAATCCCTCCCAGCATCAGAGTCTTTTCCAATGAGTCAACTCTTCGCATGAGGTGGCCAAAGGACTGGAGTTTCAGCTTCAGCATCATTCCCTCCAAAGAAATCCCAGGGCTGATCTCCTTCAGAATGGACTGGTTGGATCTCCTTGCAGTCTAAGGGACTCTCAAGAGTCTTCTCCAACACCACAGTTTAAAAGCATCAATTCTTCGGCGCTCAGCCTTCTTCACAGTTCAACTCTCACATCCATACATGACCACAGGAAAAACCATAGCCTTAACTAGACGGACCTTTGCTGGCAAAGTAATGTCTCTGCTTTTCAATATGCTATCTAGGTTGGTCATAACTTTCCTTCCCAGAAGTAAGTGTCTTTTAATTTCATGGCTGCAGTCACCATCTGCAGTGGTTTTGGAGCCCAGAAAAATAAAGTCTGACACTGTTTCCACTGTTTCCCCATCTATTTCCCATGAAGTGATGGGACCGGATGCTATGATCTTCGTTTTCTGAATGTTGAGCTTTAAGCCAACTTTTTCACTCTCCACTTTGACTTTAATCAAGAGGCTTTTGAGTTCCTCTTCACTTTCTGCCATAAGGGTGGTGTCATCTGCATATCTGAGGTTATTGATATTTCTCCTGGCAATCTTGATTTCAGCCTGTGCTTCTTCCAGCCCAGCGTTTCTCATGATGTACTCTGCATACAAGTTAAATAAACAGGGTGACAATATACAGCCTTGACATACTCCTTTTCCTATTTGGAACCAGTCTATTGTTCCATGTCCAGTTCTAACTGTTGCTTCCTGACCTGCATTCAAATTTCTCAAGAGGCAGATCAGGTAATCTGGTATTTCCATCTCTTTCAGAATTTTCCAGTTTATTGTGATCCACAGAGTCAAAGGCTTTGGCATAGTCAATAAAGCAGAAATAGATATTTTTCTGGAACTCTCTTGCTTTTTCCATGATCCAGCGGATGTTGGCAATTTGATCTCTGGTTCCTCTGCCTTTTCTAAAACTAACTTGTACATCAGGAAGTTCACGGTTCACATATTGCTGAAGCCTGGCTTGGAGAATTTTGAGCATTACTTTACTAGCATGTGAGATGAGTGCAACTGTGTGGTAGTTTGAGCATTCTTTGGCATTGCCTTTCTTTGGGATTGGAATGAAAACTGACCCTTTCCAGTCCTGTGGCCACTGCTGAGTTTTTTATAACCTCAAGCAATACCATTTTAGTCCAGGTTCCCATCATTGCTGGCTATTGTAATACTCTTCTATCTAAATTCCTACCATCCTGCATCTTATTCTTTGTATTACAATTAGAGTCACATTTATAAATGTTACGTTAATTGCCTGCTTAAAATACGCCAAAAGATTTTCATCCAAATGAGGGGGAAAAAGTTCAAAGACTTCTCCATGCCTGCAGACCCTATGGATATAAGCTTTCGGCAAATTCTCAAACATAATTACCCATAGTCATCCCCTCACTCTAACCTTGGCTGGCCTTGCTGCTCTAATTTGAACAATGCCAAGCATAGCCTAACCTCAGGGCCATTACACCATTTCCTCTGATCCACACATCTCCACTTGTCCCACTTGCTCTTGCACCCAGATCAGTGATCACAGTCGTCTTCTCAGAGAGATCTCCCTTGATTACCCCATCATGGGAATTCTCTCTCCCCAGCCCTGTTTTGTGTTATACTGTTAACTCTTTCTTCTCCCTCCCTAACATTACACATCTATGCACCACCCTTATGGCACCACCCTTATGGCAGAAAGCAAAGAAGAACTAAAGCGCCTCTTGGTAAAAATGAAAGAGGAGAGTGAAAAAGTTGGCTTAAAACTCAACATTCAGAAAACTAAGATCATGGCAACCAGTCCCATCACTTCATGGGAAATAGATGGGGAAACAATGAAAACAGTGAGAGACTTTATTTTTGAGGGCTCCAAAATCACTGCAGATGGTGACTGCAGCCATGAAATTAAAAGATGATTGCTCCTTGGAAGAAAAGTTATGAATAGCCTAGACAGAATATTAAAAATTATATTACTTTGCCAACAAAGTTCTGTCTAGTCAAAGCTATGGTTTTTCCAGTAGTCAAGTATGGATGTGAGAGTTGAGCTATAAAGAAAGCTGAGCACTAAAGAATTGATGCTTTTGAACTGTGGTGTTGGAGAAGACTCTCGAGAGTCCCTTGGATTGCAAGGAGATCCAACCAGTCCATCCTAATGGAAATCAGTCCTGAATATTCATTGGAAGGACTGATGCTGAAGCTGAAACTCTAATACTTTGACCACCTGATGTAAATAACTGGCTCATTTGAAAAGACCCTGATGCTGGGAAACATTGAGAGCAGGAGGAGAAGGGGATGACAGAGGATGAGATGGTTGGATGGCATCACTGATGCAATGGACATGAGTTTGAGTAGGCTCTGGGAGTTGGTAATGGACAGGGAAGCCTGGTATGCTGCGGTTCATGGGGTTGCAAAGAGTCGGACACAAATGAGCAACTGAAGTGAACTGATGTATTTGTTTATTATATGGCTCCCCTAATGAATAATAATATCTATGATAACAGGATTTATGTCTCTTGTTTACTATCTCAGTACTAATCATAATACCTTACACACGCTGGGTGGTTTGTAAATGTTTATTGAATGAATAGTGTCTGAATCGTTCCCTCACATACCTCACATATTCAGATATATCTCAGTATTCTCTGGCAATGTGTCCACTGTCATCACCATATAGGTTTTTCCATAGCAATTATGATGCACCTGTTTACTTTTCTTTATCTATAATTAGATTATATTCTCTTTAGTGTCATAAAAGCACATCCATCTTGTTTACCACTGCATGTCTAATGTTGACCTCAAAAATTCACTGTATAATAAATTTCAATAAAAAGTGCTTGATCATGGCATAAGGACTTGTTCTATCCTAAATAAATGAGAATCATGATAATAATAACACATATTCTTAGTTTACATAACCGGAATCTTAACTAGAGCTTGCCTAAGGAGAGTAAAAATCTTATTAAGAAGTAAGTACAGGTGTGAAAAACAAGCCATTTGTCATTTCTATTTTAATTTTAGAAGACAGAATCTACTTAATTTAGATTTATCATCCACTGAGTAAGTTAGCCTGAAATGAGGAAGATGTCATTTGTTTTATCCAGCACTCTGGAAGTATTTTCCTAGACAAGAAAAACAACAAGCATTGCAGTGCTGTATTTGCCTCTTTTCTCTTTTATCACTGGGCATTAAATAGAAGCATATTTTTTAATTTCGGACTGTTGTGATACACTTGCATTCAATGAAGGACCAAATTTAAGCATATGTTTACAGAGTAAATATTAAAAAAAAGAGGTAAATTACCTTGCAACTGAAAAGCGGTTGCTAACTATCAGGAGGGCTGTCAAGTGATTACACTGTTATTTTCAAGAGTAGAGACAGAAGATGAACTTAATCCCTAGAAAGAACTAAGTCAAATGACTGTCAAAGCAATAAAGTCACTCGGCAATGAACTGAGTGACTTCAACACTACACTTTTTGAATTGCTGTTTAGGGTATTTATTGAAAACAGCAATGTGTCCCTTGGAAGGCTTTCTGAGTTTTATATTACAGAATACAGAATTTTGAGGCTTCACGTTTGTCCTCTCATAGAAATTTATAGTAATATAAATGACTAGAATTACAGACTCCAGTGTTATAATGCCCTCTGAAAAAGGCAAGTGTTCACTATTAAAATTTGGGAAGAATAAACATTATGGCAGACTCTTAGGTCATAGAGTGTATGTCAACAAATCTTCTAAAGGACAAAATCATTTCATTCCAAACCACAGTGACAGATACTGTGTGGTTATAATAGCACAGTGAGCATGTGGGTGATTTCAGATCCAACACCCACCTTTTGCAATGAATACTTTTTCTTTCCTGTGTGAACACCACCAAAAAACTATGCCTTCTCTTCTCAGACTTCAGTGAACCTTTAGTCACCCTGTCTTTAATTATTCAAGAAGACTTCAAGAAAGAGCAGCTTTAATTTGGAAGCTGTTGGAACACACTTGAAAGCTACAAAAAAGCAGTGTCTCTCTCTCTGCTGACACCAAAGAATAAGTCTTATGAGGTCAAATGACTGAAAAGTAGGTCTTGGTTTGATAGAGTTTCTCCCAAGCTCTTGATCTTTGACATTTCAAATCTAGGTATGATACTGAAATCATTTACATGTTATATTACAAATCTTTTGATTGAAATCTTCAAAGATTTCAATGTAAGTTCTTGATAATGCAATTTCCAAATAAAGCATTAGATACACCATGCTGCTGCTGCTGCTGCTAAGTCGCTTCAGTCATGCCTGATGCTATGCGACCCTATGGACAGCAGCCCACCAGGCTCCTCTGTCTACAGGATTCTCTCGGCAAGAATACTGGAGTGGGTTGCCATTTCCTTCTCCATAGATACACCATATGGCAATAGAAATACTGTGGAAACCACAAAGCAAGCACTGACTCCTTATAAATTAATTACTTTCCTTGTTTTATTTTTCTAGCAAATCCTCTCTCCCTCTTTCTTGCTTTCCAAAGTCTTACTGTTTCATAAGTAATCACATAGTTAATGATTTCATATGGTAATCACTTTGATAGTAATATGACAAATGCTTTCAGAAAGGGTGAATTTGTTAACTTTTGCACATATTTCTTTGGCATGAGCCTAAAACACAGTATGAAACATTTGACATATTTAATATCTATTATTTGATTATCAATGCTGTTGCTGCTGCTGCTAAGTCGCTTGAGTCGTTTCTGACTCTCTATGACCCCATAGACGGAAGCCCACTAGGCTCCCCCATCCCTGGGGTTCTCCAGGCAAGAACACTGGAGTGGGTTGTCATTTCCTTCTCCAAATCATGAAAGTGAAAAGTGAAAGTGAAGTCGCTCAGTCGTGTTCGACTCTTGCAGCCTACCAAGCTCGTCTGTCCATGGGATTTTCCAGGCAAGAGTACTGGAGTGGGGTGCCATCGCCTTCTCCAATAGACCTTCCCTAAAGTATACATATAAATCTCAGGAGGTATTATATAAGTAATATTTGATTAAATCGTCTCACATATTTTATCTTTTTCAGCCACTCAAGGTCTCTTTTGTTTCCTTAGTTTCAAGCTACTGGCAATGTTCCAGGAGAAGACTTCATTTTATGTGTCAATGTGGACTCTACATTGCACAGACATACTTGCATACAAAAACAAGCTATCAAATGTAATTTAAAAAAAGGGGGGAAAGCCCCTCAAAAAGTACAATGGATACAGAAATAAAATAACAGAATTCAGCATTTGTCAGCATTATATGTTACTGTGAGTCATGCAAATTAATGCAAAAGTTTGTTTTATTGTTTAATTGCTTACATTTTTTAGTACCTGACATTATTTGAAATTTTTATTAAAAAAATTTTTTGAAAGCACTAAAGACATCAAAAATGATGGAACCTCAACATATCAACATATCAACCTCAACTTGCCCCCCAAATTACTGCTTTGAAAAGATATTTCTCAATCTAATGTTCTGAAAGATAATTACTAAAGCTTTGGTTATAACCTTAATTTCTCTGCATCTTGTCTCTCTCTCACTCTCACTCATGCTCTCTCTCTCTCTCTTCCCCTCTTTCATTACCAAAGATAATAGGGAATAAGTTAAAATTCTCAGGGAACACAGACCATTATTAAATAGTTCCAGATACCTGACATGACCAAATATGTTCTAAATTTATAATTTTTATGCTCAGATCTAAGTTCAGAGCTCTAAACAAGCAGCTGTTGTATCTTTATAGATTCCAAGGGCACGGTTATGAATTTTTTACTTTTAGATGTATTTTTTTACTGTTTGTAAAAGTCGGATCTCATAAATCTGCTAGTTTTAAAAATCTGCAGGTTTTTGAATAGTGGCCCTTGTATTTCGATTTAAACCAAATGGGACCAAACTTATTACTTCTTTTCTGAAAGGTCATTTTTCATCAAGATTGTATTAGAAAATAAATCATTTAAAGCCATCCTTTGGATGGTTCCTTGCATGAATGTCTTAAGAACAGGTAGTGAGAGGCTTTCTGCAAAGCAAGGCTGATTTGTTAATCCAAAGTGGTCTGAAGCTGCCACCTTCTGGCATTTAGGCATTATTTCTCCAAATTCAGTATTCTACTGAGGGAACATGGCATAATTAGAACAGCATGCACAGTATCTCCATCAATATTACAGAGAAGTCAGTTAAGCACAACAAAGGCAAAATGCCAACATCATGTGTTCGTGTGTGTGAACTATTAAGATGCTGTTAATAGAAGCAGGCTGCAGTGGCAGAGTTCTAGGAATCAAAAAAAGTCACTACCAAAATCAGACAAGCGCTAGTACTTGAGATTGGGTGTTCATAGATGCCTTAGAAAACAAAGTTTTTGGAGGATACAGACTCTGATTACATTTTTTTCAGTGTTCTTTCTCTTAATTACAGTAAATCACAGCCTGGTACTTTATCAGTATTCTGCTTTAAGGCTAGTCAACTTATTAATCCCTTGCTGAACATTGGATTTTAAACTTGGGAGTACTTAGAAATAGAATTCAAAATATTATCTCTACTTACTAAATATTCAAAAATAAAAATTCACATTGTTAAAAAATAAATATATTTACTATTTTTTTCTTTTAAAAGAAAATGAAACCTGGTTGGATATACTGATAATTTATGACAAAGGATAGCTTTTTCCTCTTTGGAACAATTTCTTGGGATCAATCAGGAGCAAAGTTTAGAGCTTGAGTAACAGGCCAGATATGAAAACCTACTAGGCTTCACTTTGTTTTCTTGCGGCTATTTTTTTTTTCTTTTTTTGGTAATAGCCAAAAAATAAATTAAGTGTATTACTGTTTTTCCCATATTCCTGTCTTTCATATAATGCTCTCCTCCAAGTGAAGGGCACCAGGGTTAGAATGAATAAAATAGCTCTAAGAAAAGAAACTGGAAACTTCTGTGATGCTGAGTAATTAAACAGACCTACACCGCCTGCTGGAATTAGAGAACAGAAGTGAAGATTAATGAGGCCTGAAAATGTAGGGTCCCACAGTCTCCAAACAACGTGCAAGGTGTTTCACCTCGGTTCTCTCCACGTGGAACAGCTGCCCATTTTCAAGGCAAGCAAAAACTGCATTTGTTCCTGCTTTCTTTCTGAAATGGTTTGTTGAAATCTAGGACAAAAGACTTAGCTTTAAAAAATAAGCTTTGGGTTAATTATATGTAGAGTTTATCATGCAAAATGCCAGGTTGGATGAAGTACAAGCTGGATTCAAGATCACCAGGAGAAATATCAATAACCTCAGATATGACACCATCCTAATGACAGAAAGCAAAGAGGAACTAAAAGGCCTCTCGATGAAGCTGAAAGAGGATAGTGTAAAAGCTGGCTTAAAACTCAAAACTCAACTCAGTCCATGGGGTTGCAAAGAGCGGGACACAACTGAGCACCTGAACAAGACGACCATTCTAGTTGGCCTTGTCTTCTGTCCTAGGTGTACAGCGCCCATGAGTAGGGCTGTGTGTTCTGAGCTTATTTTCTATTTTCCTTCCTAACCTGAGTGATCAGGGGCCAAGATCTCAGACAGCACCCCATTGATGAGGGTACAGCTATGAAAACAGGAAATATGGTCTAGCTTAATA
This sequence comes from Bubalus kerabau, assembly GCF_029407905.1. NCBI lineage: Eukaryota > Metazoa > Chordata > Mammalia > Artiodactyla > Bovidae > Bubalus > Bubalus kerabau. The sequence goes on along the minus strand of NC_073627.1, from coordinate 97,190,254 downwards.
TTTCTTCTCCCATGGCTTAGCCCTAGAGTTAGAGCCCTTCTGGCAGTCAGGGAGTTTTGAAGGTTTGCAATACCTTTGATGAAAGAAACTGACTGCAGTAAAAGTTGATTTTCTCAAATTAATTCTAGATTCCTGATTTTTGGTACTGCTACCTCAGTTCAGTTCAGTCGCTCAGTTATGTCCGACTCTTTGCAACCCCATGAATCACAGCACACCAGGCCTCCTTGTCCATCACCAACTCCTGAAGTTTACCCAAACTCATGTCCATCGAGTCAGTGGTGCCATCCAGCCATCTCATCCTCCATTGTCCCCTTCTCCTTCTGCCCCCAATCCCTCCCAGCATCAGGGTCTTTTCCAATGAGTCAGCTCTTCGCATGAGGTGCCCAAAGTATTGGAGTTTCAGCTTCAGCAACAGTCCTTCTAATGAACACCCAGGACTGGTCTCCTTTAGGATGGACTGGTTGGATCTCCTTGAAGTCCAAGGGACTCTCAAGAGTCTTCTCCAACACCACAGTTCAAAAGCATCAATTCTTCAGTGCTCAGCTTTCTTCACAGTCCAACTCTCACATCCATACATGACCACTGGAAAAACCATAGCCTTGACTAGATGGACCTTTGTTGGCAAAGTAATGTCTCTGCTTTTTAATATGCTATCTAGGATGGTCATAACTTTCCTTCCAAGGAGTAAGCATCTTTTTATTTCATGGCTGCAATCACCATCTGCATTTGACTTTAGAGCTCCAAAAAATAAAGTCTGACACTGTTTCCACTGTTTCCCCATCTATTTCCCATAAAATGATGAGATCAGATGCCATGCTCTTAGTTTTCTGAATGTTGAGCTTTAAGCCAACTTTTTCACTCAGCTCTTTCATTTTCATCAAGAGGCTTTTTAGTTCCCCTTCTCTGTCTGCCATAAGGGTGGTGTCATCTGCATATTTGAGGTTATTGCTATTTCTCCCAGCAAACTTGATTCCAGCTTGTGCTTCTTCCAGTCCAGCGTTTCTCATGATGTACTCTGCATAGTACAAATAAATAATCAGGGTGACAATGTACAGTCTTGATGTACTCCTTTTCCTATTTGGAACCAGTCTGTTGTTCCATGTCCAGTTCTAACTGTTGCTGCCTGACCTGCATACAGGTTTCTCAAGAGGCAGGTCAGGTGGCCTGGTATTCCCATCTCTTTCACAATTTTCCACAGTTTATTGTGATCCACACAGTCAAAGGCTTTGACATAGTCAAAAAAGCAGAAATAGATGTTTTTCTGGAACTCTCTTGCTTTTTCCATGATCCAACGGATGTTGGCAATTTGATCTCTGGTTCCTCTGCCTTTTCTAAATCCAGCTTGAACATCTGGAAGTTTGCAGTTCATGTATTGCTGAAGCCAGGCTTGGAGAATTTTGAGCATTATTTTATTAGCATGTGAGATGAGTGCAATTGTGCAGTAATTTGAGCATTCTTTGGCATTGCCTTTCTTTGGGATTGGAATGAAAACTGACCTTTTCCAGTCCTGGGGCCACTGCTGAGTTTTCCAAATTTGCTGGCATATTGAGTGCAGCACTTTCACAGCATCATCTTTCAGGATTTGAAATAGCTCAACTGGAATTCCATCACCTCCACTAGCTTTGTTCGTAGTGATACTTTCTAAGGCCCACTTGACTTCACATTCCAAGATGTCTGGATCTAGGTGAGTGATCACACCATCATGATTATCTGGATCGTGAAGATCTTGTTTGTACAATTCTTCTGTGTATTCTTGCCATCTCTTCTTAATATCTTTTGCTTCTGTTAGGTCCCTACCATTTCTGTCCTTTATTTAGCCTATCTTTGCATGAAATTTTCCTTTGGTATCTCTATTTTTCTTGAAGAGATCTCTAGTTTTTCCCATTCTGTTGTTTTCTTCTATTTCTTTGCATTGATCGCTGAGGAAGGCTTTCTTATCTCTCCTTGCTATTCTTTGGAACTCTGCATTCAGATGCTTATATCTTTCCTTTCCTCCTTTGCTTTTCACTTCTCTTCCTTTCACAGCTATTTGTAAGCCTTCCCTAGACAGCCATTTTGCTTTTTTGCATTTCTTTTCCATGGGAGCAACCCCACGTCCAAGGAGCAATCCCACATCCAAGGAGCAACCCCACGTCCAAAGAGCAACCCCACATCCAAGGAGCAGTGGCTGCGTGGGCACAAGAGGGCCAAGAGGAGCTACCCCGTGTTCAAGGTCAGGAGGGGCTTCTGTAAGGAGATACCCCTCATCCAAGGCAAGGAGCAGCGGCTGTGCTTTGCTGGAGCATCCGTGAAGAGATACCCCACGTCCAAGGTAAGAGAAACCCAAGTAAGATGGTAGGTGTTGCAAGAGGGATCAGAGGGCAGATACACTGAAACCATAATCACAGAAAACTAGTCTATCTAACCACACGGACCACAGCCTTGTCTAACTCAATGAAACTAAGCCATGCTGTGTGGGGCCACCCAAGATGGGTGGGTCATGGTGGAGAGGTCTGACAGAATGTGGTCCACTGGAGAAGGGAATGGCAAACCACTTCAGTATTCTTGCCTTGAGAACCCCATGAACAGTATGAAAAGGCAAAATGATAGGATACTGAAAGAGGAACTCCCCAGGTCGGTAGGTGCGCAATATGCTAAGGGAGATCCGTGATAAATAACTCCAGAAAGAATGAAGGGATGGAGCCAAAGCAAAAACAATACCCAGGTGTGGATGGGACTGGTGATAGAAGCAAGGTCCGATGCTGTAAAAAGCAATATTGCATAGGAACCTGGAATGTTAAGTCCATGAATCAAGGCAAATTGGAAGTGGTCAAACAAGAGATGGCAAGAGTGAATGTCAACATTCTAGGAATCAGAGAACTAAAATGGACTGGAATGGGTGAATTTAACTCAGATGACCATTATATCTACTACTGTGGGCAGGAATCCCTCAGAAGAAATGGAGTAGCCATCATGGTCAACAAAAAGAGTCCAAAATGCAGTACTTGGATGCAATCTCAAAAACGACAGAATGATCTCTGTTCATTTCCAAGGCAAAGCATTCAATATCACAGTAATCCAAGTCTATGCCCCAACCAGTAATGCTGAAGAAGCTGAAGTCAAATGGTTCTATGAAGACCTACAAGACCGTTTAGAACTAACACCCCAAAAAGATGTCCTTTTCATTATAGGGGAATGGAATGCAAAAGTAGGAAGTCAAGAAACACCTGGGGTAACAGGCAAATTTGGCCTTGGAGTACGGAATAAAGCAGGGCAAAGGCTAATAGAGTTTTGCCAAGAGATCACACTGGTCATAGCAAACACCCTCTTCCAACAACACAAGAGAAGACTCTACATGTGGACATCACCAGATGGTCAACACCAAAATCAGATTGATTATATTCTTTTGAGCCAAAAATGGAGAAGCTCTGTACAGTCAGCAAAAACAAGACAAGGAGTTGACTGTGGCTCAGGTCATGAACTCCTTATTGCCAAATTCAGGCTTAAATTGAAGAAAGTAGGGAAAACCACTAGACCATTCAGGTATGACCTAAATCTAACTCTCACATATGGTCTATTTAATGTATATATTATGTATAGTGTACATTTAATGATACTCATTGTGAACACTAGTGATCATTATATTTCTATAGAATTACACAGGGTCAAGAATATTCCTTTGGAAATGTAACTAACTCCATTAGTAAATGTACAAGGATATGCTTTTGAAAGTAAATGTCCTCCAAATGAGAATATCCTTGAATAATTCTTGGTACAGATGTTGAGACAATTGACAGAGATTTTAGTACCTTTCCTTCTCCTACAAATTATAATAATGAAATCAGAGGAGAAGGGGACGACAGAGGATGAGATGGCTGGATGGCATCACTGACTCAATGGACGTGAGTCTGAGTGAACTCCGGGAGTTGGTGATGGACAGGGAGGCCTGGCGTGCTGCGATTCATGGGGTCACAAAGAGTTGGACACGACTGAGAGACTGTACTGAACTGAACTGAACTGAATCATATTTCATCTATTTTCAGGAAAGATTCATTTTATTATTTGAGTTTGTGTAAATATGTAAAAAACTCTGGGTATATTGTGTAATATTTTCAACCAATCCCTTTAGGGATATATTCCATTTGGATAGACAACAAAAATTGTGTGTGTGTGTTATAATTCTATTTAGCTCAGAATTTTGAAATGTATTTGAATAATCACATTATAAATTTACTTAAAACAGATATTCAAAATTAAGCTTTTAGTTATTGCATTCTTTGTTTTATTTTTTAAATACCATTTGCTGCTGCTGCTGCTAAGTCGCTTCAGTCGTGTCCGACTCTGTGAGACCCCAGAGAAGGCAGCCCACCAGGCTCCCCCATTCCTGGGATTCTCCAGGCAAGAACACTGGAGTGCGTTTCCATTTCCTTCTCCAGTGCATGAAAATGAAAAGTGAAAGTGAAGTCGCTCAGTTGTGTCCGACTCTTCGCGACCCCATAGACTGCAGCCTACCAGGCTCCTCCGTCCACGGGATTTTCCAGGCAAGAGTACTGGAGTGGGTTGCCATTGCCTTCTCCGAAATACCATTTAGCATACTATAATTTTTCAGCTAATTTGTTAAATACTTTCTTTGAATTTCTCATTTAAGAGAAAAGTACATTTTATATTTAAAGAAATAGAAATATTTAAAATACATCTTTATTGAATTCTAGTTATTTGAAATATGGCAATAAGATAAAGAATCTCTTTTCTGTTTTAGGGTTTGACGATATTTTTTGACCAGGCACCTCATTAGAAAAAAACGTATCTTAGCAAGCACTACTAATACATGTAAATGTATTTACTCACACATGATACATACTTAGCAATCTATTAATATATTATTTATAAATCACATAAATGGGTAATTTTTAAGAGTTGACAATAAGATTAAATGAAAATATCTATTTTGCTAAATGTATGAAATATTTCAAATATATTGAATACGGTTTTTTAAATGAAAAACATTTAACTCTTTATGATACAATAATTCAAATATCTGAGTCTAAGAAATTTATTTTGATACCTTATTTAATAACTTTCATAGCTAGAAAAAGTTATATAAAGCCAAAGTCATCATTGACTGTTCTTAGTTAAGATATGCATTTTTCAGTTTCAGCAACAAACTATTCAAGGAAGTTTGCTGAAATTTAGCTAATAAGTAGACATCTTTTTAAATATAAATCAGATGTTCTGACAAATGACCTATTACAGCTTTTATGCTTTTTGAGCTTGGTGAAATCAATTATGCTTTATGACCACAGGGAATACTGGTCAATAAAAAGAGAAATTACCAATCAATATAATAAATATTAGCAATGCTGAATTACTTTTATTGCATCTAAAATATGTTACATTTAAAATCTAATATATGCTTGGGGCTGGTGCACTGGGACGACCCAGAGGGATGGAATGGGGAGGGAGGAGGGAGGAGGGTTCAGGATGGGGAACACATGTAAACCTGTGGCGGATTCATTTTGATATTTGGCAAATCTAATACAGTTATGTAAAGTTTAAAAATAAAATAAAATTAAAAAAAAAAAAAGACAAAAAAAAAAATCTAATATGTTCTTAAATACCCCAATAGAACATTTTGCCCGCTTGTGAGGAAATCAGAAACTTCATAATCAACCAACCTACATGTCCTGTATTCTCAAAGTTTGAAAACTCAACTCACAAGGAAATCACTAATGTGTGATACTCCTTGGGACCAACTGTGTGTTTCCAGGTATCTTCAGTGATTTGCTCTCCATGACGAACATTGCAATCCATTTGTGTGTGTGCTGCCATTTCTGTCATGTCTGACTCTTTGTGACACCATAGACTATAGCCTTCCATGCTTCTCTGTCCATGGGATTCTCCAGGCATGAAAACTGCAGTGGGTTGCCATGCCCTCCTCCAGAGGATCTCCTCAACCGAGAGATCGAACCTGTGTCTCTCGTGTCTCCTGCATTGGCAGGTGTGTTCTTACCACTAGCGATTCTTTAGAGGGCCTAAATCTTTGACAAACACTGTGTGACATATTTTTTTTTAAATCAATATTATGAAAACTTTATTACTCTGTCATAGTACATAGACAAACATTTGAAAATTTTAGACATAGTACAATGAAGACGATAATCAAAATTCATCTTTACATTATTCTCAGAATGTTTTTTCCCCTTAATGGTTAAAGCAGATGTACAATGTATGTTTAACAGACCACAAACAGGCTGTTTTGGTTATGCTGAAGTTCAAATTAAGTCATGAATAAACCAGAATGACTTCCCCATACCTCAACATGTGAAAATTTCTTCTACCACTTTCCCCTCTAAACTGCAAATCTCTCCATAGAAAGCATCGATAATCAGTACATTTTTTTTTTTTAGCATTGCCAGAGTGGCTCAGTTGCCTGCCCAGGGTCCATTCATGTCCCTTGGTGCTAGGCCTATCTTTTGTTTATACCCTGGCCTAGTTATCTGCATTGGGGGAAAACTAATCAGACATGACAAACAAGTACAGAGGTATTCTGATGGAGAAATTTTATAGCTTATACTTTTGATCACTTATACCCAATTGTCACACAAGAATGGTACATGTGCTTTTAGCAGTAAACTTATAAGCCGGCAGTAGTATACCTAATGAGTAGTTACACCCTGTGACAACCTCCCCAGACAATTTTTTTCATCCTAAACATTGGGGTCAAAAATATGGTTTGAAGCAAAACAATCACTTTCCACTAGAATTCTTTAAATTTCTTAACCATTAGAATTCTTTTATGTTTTCCATATAATTTATCATATCAAATAATCCTAGTTACCTTAATCATTCTTTGGAGATGCCTAGGGGCCTTTTGGAATACTCAAAGTTAGAGAAAGAAACTTACAATCTTACAGGAGCAGCTAAGTATTTGCCATCCAGAAACAAGCAGCTCTAGGACAAAATTATCATCATTTTTCCTCACAAAAATATCTCCATTCTTTGTATCTTCTCTCACCAACAACACATATCCTACTTGCTTTACACACTGAAATGTTTTCCTTGTCATTTTTAGTAGCTTTAATTACATATGACAATTTTTAACATTTAAAAGCCTTAACAAAACAAAGAAATAAGTAATTAAACTGTTTTACCAGCATTTATTGATTGGCAAACTTAGAACATATTCCATAACCTCTAAAAACTTGAATTTTTTTTCTCATAGCATAATTTCTCTTTAATGTGAAACAAGATGTGTGTTTAAGAATCCCAAACACCTTTTGAAATTCTACTATTTAACTCAAACCTAAAGTCCCAGGCAAAGCGGGATTGTCTGTATTTCAAGGACATGATAAGTGTTAATGTCAAGCTTTCTCTTAGGCTTATTTTTGCTCTCTTAGGTCAGAATCCTGAAAACAGTATTTTATCAAGCTAGCTTTCTCTAACTGCATATACAAAAAGAACCAGTGTTGGAATTTCAAAAGAGTTTCATTTTAAACAATCTTCTCTGGAGTTTCAAGAATACTGTTGCCGTTCATTGTTTACAAAATCTTTCTATTTCTTTAATTGTAATTTCATAGCTAAAGCTTTTCTAATAAATTGAACCTGAACTTCCCTGTGTGACATATTTAAATGCATGTCCTCTATCCCCTTTCAAATAGCCTTTTTTGAAGTTAGCTAATATAGAAGCCCATATACCTTTTTCTCTTCAATCTATTGCCATAATCTCACATGCCATCTCCTAGTCACAGACACATATTACAGCGTGCCTGAGGTGCAGTTAGAAAGACAGCCAAAACTTGTGATCAGTTAAGGAACTGAAGTTCCAACCCTAGCTGATGGACTCTCTTTTCATCCTGCACACACTTCTTATAAAGAGTCTAGAAATGAAATTCTTGCATTTCAATGCTGAGTCTATGCCTGTGCTATTTTCTCCCATGGCAACAACACTGAGGAAGCAGGTAAGTGGGATTTACTTGTCCAAAAGGGATTAGTTTTAAAAAATTCAATAATATCCCCATTTATCTTTAAAGAATAATTAAAACACCCCTTTATTCTCATTAGGTAGGTAACAAAAAGCTCTTTTAAGTGAATAAAATAAAGTTTAAAATGTCAGTGAGTGGTTCTGATATCCTATCCTTGTTTAGTAAATGTGCTGTGTGCCTTTTTCCATCACAAGTGGTGAAAAGGTCATGTCAGACTGAAAAACTCATCAGAGTGATTATCAGATTCAACAATACAATAACAAGATGATCAAGATGTATAATTCAGCTGACAGCCATGCTTGGTTATTTGATGCTTCTTGCCTCCCAGAAACCTTATCTTTATTTGGAAGTACCTACTAAAAGATTTTTCAATGACTTGCTATCACAACACAAGCATTATTGTGCATTTAATGTGATTTCCTGCTGTCTCTGGGAAAAAATGAAAATGATTTCAAATCAAGATGTGAAACGTTGTGAAAGGCGTATCAAAAGTCAATGGCCATGCTTTAAAAATAGTTTTTATTGCCCAATAACACTACTAAAATGACGAGAAGTTTTTAAGCACAATCTACAAAACAGATATATAATAGACTTCTACTGAGTAATCATATATTTCAAATAAGGGGAAATGGAATTTCCTAGACTTTTTTTTAAATTTGGGGAGAAAAAAATGTAATCTTTGCTGAATGTGTTTCACATGCACAGCAGATTTGTTCTCCATCACCCAGAATGTAAATCAAAATTGCATGATAAAACATTGCTTATTCAATCTATTTTGTGCAAGCATAAACAAGAAAGCAATAGACACAAAAGAAACTAGCCAGGCTGTATTTCTAGGCCTCTTGAAAATTATTTCACACAGTATGCTAAATATATCAAATCTTATAAGAAATCATGAATTGAAAAAATGAGACAATGGTCCAGATAACTTAGTTTCAAATCTTGTTAAATTTTAAAGAAGTTAACAAATGATGGGCTTGGTTCTCAGAACACTACCAATAGTGACATAGTCTGATTAAGTTTTACTCCCTGATGCCATTGTGCACCCTTTTTGTTGAAGTATTGTCAGGTTGGAGCCAGATATAATCTGAAATAGCCTCAGATGTTTTGCCAGGGCCTCACTGGCCCAAGTCTCAGGAACACCTGGGATGAGAGTACTCCCTTTTATCCAGGCCCTCAATGACAGATTTCGGAAAGATGTAAAGTTCAAATTAGTTGCAAGTGATGAAAAGGAGATTAATAAGGCATCTTTGTTCTTATTGTTTTGATTATATATTTGTCCTATAATGACTTAATAATTAATATTCTAAAAATATTTTTAAAAAGCTCAAAGAAATCCTATGTTTTTATTTGTAAATAGCCATACAAAAATTTTTTTATATTGCTCATTGTGAGATCTGGATTGTGCTGGAGCCAGTGAGTATCACCTAGTTCTGAATGCAGGGAATTTTTATTCTGGAATGAAAAACTGATAAGAAGGTAGGAAATTAAGTACCATAATGTGTGTAATAAAAGGCAACTAGAGAAAGTTTTAAAAAATTATTGAGTGCAATTTAGGTTGGGAATAAGACTAGTCAGAATAGGCTTTTTAGTCTAATTGATTCTCAGAAGACCTAATTGAAAGGAACAGAGGAGAGGACAAGAAGAAGAGAGGATTTCCAATGATATAAATTGTTCATACTCCATCAAGCACAGGGCACTGTGGGGACAGGGATGCTGAAAGTATTTCAATATGGCTGAAGTGTCAATACTGACAGGGAACTTGGCAAAAGAGAAACCTGAAGAGGTAAACACTAGCCTTGAATTGATGTTGTAAGCTTTGAACTTTATCTTGAGAGCAGAGATAAGCCACCTCAACAATGCTGGTGATGGACACTGTTATGTGTATTGTATAAAGTGGAAGTTAAAACTCATTTATCAAATGGGATTGTTCAAGGTAGCTTAGCATATCAGTCTGAGTTCTGGCAGGAAATTGATGGCACTCTTGAGCAAGTTAACTGAGGAAAGTTAAATAAAGGGGCTGTGTATTTATACAATTAGGATGTAGGGAAATCAACAAGGTGCAGGTTTAGTAGGAAGGGATTACTGTCGCTAAGCTTAAAAAAATAAATAAATAAATAAAGACTTACAGCTCTCAAAAGATAAATAAATAAATAAATAAATAGATAGATACCTCAGGGACAAAAACTACAAGAATCTAGAGAAAAAGGTGAATGGAAGGGACTATCTATCACTAGGTAAAAAGAAGTGCCTTATCTACCATGAGCAACAGTTTCAAAAGGAGCAGGTGAAATGAATTACATTTACCTTACATTGTATTGGTTGAACCCAACAGGAAGCCAAAGGATAAGGAACAATCTTAGACCTTAAAGCATGGTAGAGGAAAATAGAAAGGGGATAAAAAGAGGTAATCAAGACAAGCAAGAAATCAATAGCAGAGCTTAAACGTAAGTCTGGTCCTCTCTCTCCATTTCCAAGATCATTAGACACAGTGTATTTAAAAAAAAAACTTTGAATTAATAAGAACAAAAGGGACCTTGATAGGCCACTATATTTTTTTATTTCTATATAATTAAGAAAGTCTATCAGCAAGATATTCAAAACAGTGGAATTATTTTCTTTAAAATACTTGATACTCCTAGACAATTAAGAACCAAATATGCCACAGAATTTGAGCAATATGATATGCCTTTATGTTCCTACAAAAAATACAGTAGTCTGGGTGCTGTAAGTAACAGCAGGAAAGAATGAATGTATATTCATTTTAGATGGAAATGACTATTAAAATAACAAATTTCTAGGCCAATCAGAATTTATATCATTTTGAATTCATTTACTTTACTGTAAACTAATTTACCAGATAGAGTGCCTTAAGGAATAAAGAAAATTTATTTCATTATTTCTATTTTCTTTAAAATACTGAGAGAGTCAATTTTTATGTAGGTTGATAAGAAGTCCAGGGTCCCTGAGGAGGAGAGAGGGATCTGGGGCTTTTGAGGAGATGGAGGTCTGGAGTTCTCAAGGAGAAGAAAAGGACAAATATTTTTTTCTTTAAGCCCAGAGCTGATGACTGCACAACAAAACAACTCATCTTGCTTAAGGATATGTTTTCCCTTAAACTCTGTACCTGTGGCCACCGCTGAATTTTCCAAATTTGCTGATATATTGAGTGCAGCACTTTCACAGCATCATCTTCCAGGATTTGAAATAGCTCAACTGGAATTCTATCACCTCCACTAGCTTTGCTTGTAGTGATGCTTCCTAAGGCCCACTTGACTTCACATTCCAGGATGTCTGGCTCTAGGTGAGTGATCCCACCATCGTGATTATCTGGGTCATGAAGATCTTTTTTGTACAGTTGTTCTGTGTATTCTTGCCACCTCTTCTTAATATCTTCTGCTTCTGTTAGGTCCATACCATTTCTGTCCTTTATTGAGCCCATCTTTGCATGAAATGTTCCCTTGGCATCTCTCATTTTCTTGAAGAGATCTCTAGTCTTTCCCATTCTGTTGTTTTCCTCTGTTTCTTTGCATCAATCGCTGAGGAAGGCTTTCTTATCTCTCCTTGCTATTATTTGGAACTCTGCATTCAGATGCTTTTATCTTTCCTTTTCTCCTTTGCTTTTTGCTTCTCTTCTTTTCACAGCTATTTATAAGGCCTCCCCAGACAGCCATTTTGCTTTTTTGCATTTCTTTTCCATGAGGATGGTCTTGATCCCTGTCTCCTGTACAATGTCATGAACCTCTGTCCATAGTTCATCAGGCACTCTGTCTATCAGATCTAGTCCCTTAAATCTATTTCTCACTTCCACTGTATAATCATAAGGGATTTAATTTAGGTCATACCAGAATGGTCTGGTGGTTTTCCCCATTTTCTTCAATTTAAGTCTGAATTTGGCAATAAGTAGTTCATGATCTGAGCCACAGTCAACTCCTCGTCTTGTTTTTGCTGACTGTATAGAGCTTCTCCATCTTTGGCTGCAAAGAACATAATCAATCTGATTTCGGTGTTGACCATCTGGTGATGTCCATGTGTAGAGTCTTCTCTTGTGTTGTTGGAAGAGGGTGTTTGCTATGACCAGTGCAATCTCTTGGCAAACCTGTTAATTTTTGCATTGCTTCATTCTATATTCCAAGGCCAAATTTCCATGTTACTCCAGGTGTTTCTTGACTTCCTACATTTGCATTCCTGTCCCCTATAATGAAAAGGACATCTTTTTTCAGTGTTAATTCTAAAAGGTCTTGTAGGTCTTCATAGAACCATTCAAATTCGGCTTCCCTCAGTGTTACTGGTTGGGGCATAGATTTGGATTACCATGATATTGAATGGTTTGTCTTATTTAAGCTGGTTTCAGAAAAGGCAGAGGAATCAGAGGTCAAATTGCCAACATCTGTTCGATCATCGAAAAAGCAAGAGAGCTCCAAAAAAACATATATTTCTGCTTTATTGACTATGCCAAAGCCTTTGACTGTGTGGATCACAACAGACTGTGGAAAATTCTTCAAGAAATGGGATTACCAGACCACCTGACCTACCTCTTGAGAAACCTTTATGCAGGTCAGGAAGCAACAGTTAGAACTGGTCATAGAACAACAGACTGGTTCCAAATAGGAAAAGGAGTATGTCAAGTCTGTATATTGTCACCCTGCTTATTTTACTTATATGCAGAGTACATCATGAGAAACTCTGGGCTGGAGGAAGCACAAGCTGGAATCAAGATTGCCGGGAGAAATAGCAATAACCTCAGATATGCAGATGACACCACCCTTATGGCAGAAAGTGAAGAGGAACTAAACAGCCTCTTGATGAAAGTGAGAGAGGAGAGTGAAAAAGTTGGCTTAAAACTCAACACTCAGAAAACTAAGATCATGGCATCTGGTCCCATCCCTTCATGGCAAATAGATGGGGAAACAGTGGAAACAGTGGCTGACTATTTTGGGGGGCTCCAAAATCACTGCAGATGGTGACTGCAGCCATGAAATTAAAAGACGCTTACTCCTTGGAAGGAAAGTTATGACCAACCTAGACAGCATATTAAAAAAGCAGAGACACTACTTCGCCAACAAAGGTCCATCTAGTCAAGGCTATGGCTTTTCCAGTGGTCATATATGGATGTGAGAGTTGGACTATAAAGAAAGCTGAGCACTGAAGAATTGATGCTTTTGAACTGTAGTGCTTGAGAAGACCTTTAAGAGGCCCTTGGACTGCAAGGAGATCCAACCAGTCCATCCTAAAGGAGATCAGTCCTGGGTGTTCAATGGAAGGACTGATGTTGAAGCTGAAACTCCAATACTTTGGCCACCTGATGTGAAGAGCTGACATTTTGAAAAGACCTTGATGCTGGGAAAGATTGAGGGCAGGAGAAGGGGACAAGAGAGGGTGAGATGGTTGGATGGCATCACCGACTCGATGAACATGAGTTTGGGTGGACTCTGGGAGTTGGTGATGGATACGGAGGCCTGGCATGCTGCGGTTCATGGGGTTGCAATGAGTCAGACATGACTGAGTGACTGAACTGAACTGAAGAGAGCAGGACTGAGAAAATCTGAAGGGCAGAAGTGGACTGCCTCTAATATCTTAGGACCAAGAAGACAGAGAACCTACAGATTAAACAGAGATACACTGAATCTTACTAAAGTATCAATATAATTCTGCAATAGTTCAACCTCCAATTGGATTTAGATGATCAATTCTTCATCTTATATGCCTATAGATAGAAGGAGACATTTCTCTGGTGAAATATAATAACATCTATAACTTCCAATCTTCTTTAATGCATGATATCCAGAATAAAACATTTAAAGCTACTAGAGATGAGAAATGGAGAAGGCAATGGCACCCTACTCCAGTACTCTTGTCTGGAAAATCCCATGGATGGAGGAGCCTTGTGGGCTGCAGTCCATGGGGTCGCTAAGAGTCGGATACGACTGAACGACTTCACTTTCACTTTTCACTTTCATGCATTGGAGAAGGAAATGGCAACCCACTCCAGTGTTCTTGCCTGGAGAATCCCAGGGATGGGGGAACCTGGTAGGCTGTCGTCTATGGGGTCGCACAGAGTCGGACACGACTGATTGACTTAGCAGTAGCAGAGATGAGAAAACACAAATAAAAGTAAAGAGGTAAGATAACAGAAGTTGGTGCAATGGTGACCTGAGTATCAGAGTTAGAAGACAAGGACTATATATGGACTAAAATCAGATCTTTTAAAAAGAAGAGGATAATATGAACAAAATAATTAAAGATAAAGAATTTCAACAGAAAAACAGAATCTAGTTTTTCAAATGGAAATTCTGGAAGTGAAAACTATAATGTTTGAAATTAAGAATTTATTAGATGAGTTTATTCAGATTGGAACATAAGAAGCATAACTAAATAATGTGAAATAAGGATATCAATAAAAATATAAAACATTCAGAATGAAACACAGAGATTAAGAGAATAGAAAGGAATAGAAATCAAAAAAGAACATGAGACATATATGGGACAGTCAAAATGTCTAGGATGAATTTAAATGGAAATCAACAAGGTGAGTAAGGAAAGAGCAAAAGCAATATCTGAAGAAATGATGGCTGGAGAATATCTGAGACCAAAAAAGATAGCCTAGAGATTCAAAAAGCTCAGCAAACCCTAAAAAGAACAAAGCCACAGATATGGACACTGTAATGAAACTGTTGAGACCCACAGCCTAAAGAGAAAGCCTTAAAAGCAGCCTCAGAAAAGAAATGGGAGAAGTTTTAAAGTCAACAATAGCCTTACCACTGACTTTTCCATAGAAACTACAGAATCCAAAGCATTAAAAATTATGTATGGGAAGTGCTGGAAGAAAATAATTGATAACTTAGGCTCTTTATATTATATGTAATATAATGCTATTCAAAAATGAAGGTTATAGGAGACAAGGAAATTAATTATAAGATGATAAAAGCAAAATATATGAGATAGGAACAAAAGAAAGCTTCATGCATAGTTTGAAAATTGGTTAAAAAAATCAGAAATATAGAAGATTTGAACATTATTTACCAAATCTACTTAATTGATGTTTAATGGGCATTTTACTGAAGAGATGCAGAATATAAATTCTTTTCAAGCAGATATGGAAAGTTACTAAAATCAAACAGATTCTGGGTCATAAATCAGATCTAAACATATTTTATAGGGTTGAAATCATACACAGTATATCTTATGACCCCAAAGATAGCAAAAAATATTCAGATTTAGATGAACAGAAGGAAATGAAAAACATAACTGAATAATACTATAACTCAATCCAAATACTGCTATAACTCAGTCCATAACTGATCTGAATAATACTATAACTCAATACATAACTGATGTTCTTCCCTCCAAAAAAACCCAAGCCCCAGGTTGCTTCACCAGTGAATTTTAATAAATACATAATTAACATATGAAGGCTTCCCAGGTGGCATTAGTAGTGAAGAACCTGCTTGCCAGTTAAGGAGATATAAGAGATGTGGGTTTGATCCCTGGGTCAGGAAGATCCCCTGGAGAAGGGCATGGCAACCCACTCCAGTATTCTTGCCTGGAGAATCCCTGGACAGTGGAGCCTGGGGGCTACAGTCCATAGGATCACAAAGAGTTGAACACAACAGAAGCGACTTAACACAACAAAAAAACTAACATATGTTAATTAATTAACATATCTAGGACACTGTTCCTAACAACAGAAAGAAGAGCCCTTTTTATGAGGCCAGGATAATATTGACACAAACACGTGACAAGATATTAAAGTAAAACAATAAGCAAACAAGTCCCATGAACATAGATGCAAAAATTTTTTCTAAAGAAAAATATTAGCAGAATAAATCTAGTGATCTGTAAGTATAACACATAATGAGTTATCCCACCAATGTAAAGTTTATTTAGCATTAGAAAATAAATGTAATTTATCACATTAATAGAATAAAAGTGAAAACCCATATGAGAATCTTAAAAGATTCAAAAAGATTCAATCTCCATTTATAATATTAATACTGTATCAGCAAATTAGTAATAGAAGAGAATTCCCTTATTTTGATTAAGGATACTTCCTTAAAAAATCTACAAGTAACATTACTATTACTAGTGAAATGTTGACTGTTTCCTACTGTATTTAAGAACAGGAAAAAAATGCCTAGTATTACCACTTCTAATCAACATTGTGTTGGAGGACCTTATCAGGGCAGTAAAGCTAGAAAATAAAATGTAAGGAGCTTGAGTGGAAGAACTAGAATTGACTTAATGCATAGATATACTGATTGTTTGAAAAGAAAATTTAAAAAGAACTTACAGAAAACCACTATTAGAATTAATATGGGAATTTAGTGAGGTGGCTGCATTCAAGGTCAGAATACATAAAAAATAAATTGCATTTCTATATTCTAGAGACATAAAAATGAAAAAGGAATTTTAAAATGCCATTTAAACATCCAATCATTAAATATAAAATATCTATGACTAAAAGTAATGAAAGTTATATAAGGCCATTAAACTAATAATCACTAATAGAGCAAAGAAAAATTAAAGACCTAAATAAATGGAAGATGTAGAGCAAATGATAAATCCCATACATTGCTGGTATGAGTCTAAATTTGTATCATCTCCTAGGAAGACAATTTGGAAGTAACACTAACACTGTACATACACATAATCCCTGGCCAAGCAATTGAACTCTGAATATATACCCAAGAGAAATGAGTACTTCTGTATATCAAATATACTCCACTAGGTGTTCATTCATTCTGTATACTTGTAACAGCCCCAAACTGGAAACAATACAAATTCCTGTTTAAGGCTGAATAACTAATAAATTGTAGTACATATACACAATTATTTATATAGAAATCACCAAAAAAATGCAACTTCTGCTACAGAAAACAACATGGATGAACCTCAAAGCCATATGCTGAGTGAAGAGTTCAAGACAGTCTTTAACTAGAGAAGCATATTAACTGGAAAGAGGCATGCAGGAGCCTCTCAGGTCTGCTAGAAACGTTCTATAGATGGCTCTAGGTCATTGTTACACAGGTGGATACATACAGAAAAAATTTCAAGTTGTACACTTAAGATTCAGTCACCTGACTGTATTTAAATTATACTTCAGGTTTTAAAAGGTCAAAGGGACAGGGTAATGGAAGAAACAATTCATCTGAATCACTGTTGTCTCTCACACAGACTGTTCAGACTGCACTTTCTTTCATTCGGTATTGCTATCATTAGTTCAAACACATTTTCAATTCTTGATTATTCATGACATGAAAATACAGTACCATAGCCTAAGATCCTATTTATCATTGTATTCTCAGTTTCTGTCTGATTGTAATATACATAAAACAATAAACATAAAAGATGATCATGAAGAATAAATGTGGTCACATTTATTATGAACATATAACCTAGGACAGTGCTGAAAACAGCATGTGTTTAAAAATATTTACTATTTTTCTTCCCTTCCTAGCAGTAAAAGCTAATTTTATGCTTAATATGCAGCAATTACAGCAAACTGCTTCTTTCATTCTGTAATTAAATTCTCTCTGTGAAATGTACTATGGATTTTATTCCCTTTTAATAATATGGATTTCTTGCAAAGTATGACTCAAAATATATAACAGAATTACACTGTTGGTCAAACAGCAAACTCTTGAACAATGTTGACCATCCATTAAAGGTGAGTCATCTGTTTTAATTATTGCAATGTAATAATATCCAGGATATAACACTTGACTTTCACTTTGTTTCTGACCAAATGTTGTTAAACAACAATAGCTAAAATATATAACGGAAAATATTTCCAAACAGTTCCAAACAGAAGTGATGGAAGTCTAATTTGATTTGACAATTCAATTATTTTAAATGAATTTGTGAGTAAAAGACTGATATTCTCAGTTCATCATTAAGATTCTATCTCTTCTATTATAATTACTTCTAGGCCATGTAGCATAAACAATGTCGTCTTTGCATGGATCTGGGGCAAAGGAAAGCTACATCTAAATGAGACAGACAATTAGCATTAAAAGTAGCAGAAGCTGAGGAATAGGAGAGGCCCTTGTATTTCCCAATCAGAAGTATATGGCATGATTCCAATATGAATCTTAAAGTGTAATTCACAGGGACAGACACAAAATTACTAACATTGATTTGTGATTAAATTGCTGCTCACAAGAGCAGTTCTAGGAAGTGTATTTCTCGGGTGAGTAGCATCAGGAATATATTCATTTTATGATGGGAAGTTATTTTCCTCAGGAATGACTGGAGAGGTCAGCTAATCAAACATAAATTCATATGGCTGATAAAAGCATGGGGGGCTAATAATGCTACAGAATAAAGAGCTATTCTCAAAGGGTTAGCCATGTATGAACATGATACTGTGTGATTGGTTTTGATTTGTAATACTACACAATGATAGTTCTTTAAAACAAATTTTTTAAAGTAGACTTTTAGAAACATCTAGCAGAGAGATCTTAGGACAACCACAATAACTTATCTAGATTATCCACATAATTTCACTAGCTCTCTAGTTTATATTGAACAAATGTTATGTGTGTATCTTCCAGTCAAAGACACTTACCTATTTCACGTAAGAATGTAAAGGTGATCTGTTTTGACATATCTCTGGACATTTTCCTTCTACTGAGATGTTTCACAAGTACATACTTTGTTTATTTTACAAATAACCCCAAATAAATATAGCCAAACAATAATCTAGGAAATTCATTGCTACTGCTTAAAGAAAGAATGTAGTTATATATATTTACTTACATATTATCCCAAGATAACAATTAATTGCCAAGTTTTTAAAAAAAAATAGTCATGCTGACATAAATATCTTGGTGTTTCTTCACTTCTAATAATCAGAATATCCTAATTATAGTAGAATTACAGAGACATTAAATACCTTAAAAGTGTGTCAAAAGGTGTAGAGACACTCTAGCCAGCTACACTTTAAAGGCGAAGGGAGTAGGAACCTTCTCAGCAGATGGAATGGTGTGGTGTCTGGGGCTGGGGATTTGCATGAATATGAATTACAAATAGCACAGATAACATGGTGTTCAAAAGCTGTTAACGAATCTTGAATGTCAAAGTCATTTAGCTGACATTTGGAGGGACATAATTACCTTAAGAACATGGAAATGGGGTGGTCTAAATTGCATGGGCAGAGAATCACAGGACACACAATGGCATTGCTTTGGCAATAACTGTGACAAGCGGGCATGGCCAAGGAAGCCAAGAATGGCACACATTAATGCAGTGACATTTTTCAATGCATGCTGCCCTTTCAGAAATATGCATATGAGGCCTAAATAACCTCTGACCCATTATAAAATAACAGTAGACCAAAAAAAAAAAAAAATCCTACCATAAGCCCTATTACTGGCAGCCTAAAGAAAAGAGTTCATTCAGATTTGATGCACACAGTTTTACATATTTCAAACACTTAAGATACATTTAACATTACTAGACTTCAAAGTCCCAAAAAAAAAAAAAAAAACAAAGTCCCATAATTTGTCATAGGCTGACTTACAAGCCACCTAGAGTAATTTGCATTGAAAAGACTGACAGTTCCTGATTGTAGAATATGCTGCTGCTAACTAAATAATTTCCTAAATTAACATAAATTATCAATCAAAACTTTAAAACTGTTTTTCATCAGTGTCTTACTCATTCAGGTGTATAAAAAGATACCTAAAATGTGAGGCACTGTGAGATCTGGTGGAAGTGTACCAGACAAGGTATATACAATGATAGGTCAGTTCATGGTTTCCTGGAGGAGAAACATGGTAGAGACCCACAAGAGAGCCTATTTTACTCCCTAATATTTGGCATTGGTGCTATACCTTGGGTAGCAACATGATATTAGAGGACACCAAAAGAAAGTAATGTCCCATTAATATTTCATCAGATAATTCACATATCATTCCTGAAATATTAATTAAAATTCAACACCAGTTGATGCAATGAACACTTTAATATCTACCCACTAAAAGCAAATTTGTGAACTCAAATGAATATTTTATTTGCAAAAGTGAATGAGATACTTAACTTCTTTAACAGATCAATGTCTCAGGCTGCAACAACATTTGGAGTCCAGCAAGTAGACTTCAATTTACACTTCTATTTACCTCCATTCTGATGTCAACCCTGATGAACTCCAGCCTCAATGATCACAATTTCCTCTTATCTTAAAAGGCATGGTGGTCTGTTCCACACCATTTTAGATTTGCTTACTTCTGTATTGTTTACTAATCTTTCATATACATCAGTATTTCTTTCTCTGTGGAATCACATAAATTATGTATGGAATGATTAACATTATACTGAGGATGTAATAGTTACTGATAGAATTTGTTGATAGAATGACACTGCTGTGTGATGAAAACAACAAACATAGGTTGTCTATTGTATGCTAGGAACTGTGTTAAAATATGGAATAATAATTTTTAAAAAACCATGTATCACTTTCTAATGGACATCAGAAAGTGGGCCTGGAACAGTCAGAAAGTGGACATGTGGATACATAGTTAGCAGTCATAGTGATTGGAAGACAGACACGATGATAATTACTATTACTGTTGAATACAATAGAAAAAAATCCTGAGTAAGTAAGGTGGAAGATTCAAAGAGGTTCTGTTAGTAAAAGGAATAAAATCACACATCATAGAGAGGGCTATTTATTAATTGTAAAATATTTCAAGGTCAAACGAGTAATTTGACATCACACAAAATTAAATTGACACAATTTAAATGACAGAAATAAAATCAATATAGGTTATCTCTAATCTGAGTGAACAAAATACTGAAGTCATTATTATCTGTAAGGTACTCTACCCTAAGGGACTTGATTCTGAAGTATAATCATCATAATCAAAACTGGTTCATTCATCTAATGAATGAATACTGAGCCCATACTCTTCTCAGACAACATGCTGAGGGTTTGGGAGAGAAAAGTCATCAGGATAGATCAGTCATGGCCTCAAAACAGTATTTCTCTTTGAACAAAGGGTGCTTATTTTGGCTGGCTCGATATACATCTAAAATTACAAATGATTATAGTTACATCTTCTTTATAGTAATAATAATATATGCATGTTATGGGAAGATTTGAAAACAGAAAAGAGTTAAAAAGCTATAAAACCTTGATAATTTTCTCTTCAATATCTCTAAGTTTAAATATGTTATTTTAAAACCTGATATCTTACTGTATACAGAATTTTATACATTTTAATATAGCTTTATGTTTTAATTATTCTCCTCATAAATCTTCATAAGCATAAATATTATGTTTTCATATTTTTTTCAACTCATTTATTCCACAAGTGGTCGTTCAGGATATACTATGTTGCTGACACCATTCTATATGCAGTGATACTCCCAGGAACAGGGAAATAAGTTTCTTGTTATCAGGGATCTCTGAGTGGCTCATATGGCTTTGCTCTAATTAATTATTTTATTCACTGTTTTTGGACAATATTATTTATCATTAGAATAAGGAAGCACAATGAAAGCCTTTTATAAATATGTCCTTCAAATACTTGATAATTACCTAATGATCCAGTTCTTGAAATGTCCTAAGTCACAAGCATATATAGCTTAATATTTTTGATACATTCTGTAAAATTTCTTTAAAGAATTTGATAAGTTTTCACATGCCCACCTGCTGTGTATGAATGTGGATAGCATTACACCTCAATGCTATTAAAGTTATGTTTTAAAGTTATGTCAATTTAATAGTCAAAAAAAATCTGAAATTGGCTTTATTTATTAAAACATTGCATATATTTTCTTAAGTTCATTGGTAACATGTATTTTTATTATTTAAACTGTTTGTGCAAAACATTTGCTCATTAGTCAACTGATGGTATCTTTAATGGATTCCTAAGTGTAATTTGTGTGGTTCAATCTGTAATTTTTATAAATATTTTCCTTTGAATTAAAATGGCTTCACACTGGAAAAGTGCTTTCTTAATTATTTACCTCTTTTCATAGAGATTTATGTTTCACACAAACTGCTTTAATCATTTATTTTTCTTCTTGATATAGCATATGAGATAAATGTCTAACTTGGTTTTCTTCCCCATCAGCATAGCAGCAGCATCTTAAACTCATCTCTTTATTTCCAGGTGGTAAATATATTTTTCTATTTCATGTCTCATAACATTAGATGGAACTTCTAAAACAATGTTCATGATAGCAGTGATAGCTACCATGATGGTTTCATTTTGATCTTAATAAAAATTACTTAAGTATTTCCCTTTTAATTGCATGGCTAGCTATTGACTTATATGTGCATTTTTTAGTGAAGTTAAAGAAATAGTCTTCTGTTATTAGTTCATCAAGAGTTTATTTTTATCAGAAACTGGTATTATATTTTCTTACATGCCTTTTAAGCATGTACTAAGAACTCCTCAGTGTTTATACTCTTACGTACTGATAGACTATAGTACTCAGTTTCCTAAAATTAAATTCCCATTTGTATACCCTAAATAAATTCTTGATTATAATTTATTACATTTTAATAAACTACTGAAATTTATTTATTGGTGTTTTGTGTATAAGTTTTGTATCTATATTCCAGTGTGAGATTTGTATGTACATTTGTTTTTCTGCATTGTCATTGTGAGGTTTGAGGATAGGGTTTTTAGAGCTTCATGCAATAAAAACAGTCTGTTTTTATGACAGATAAACAATTGGGACTAGGATTATCCTAACTCTTCTTACAAGTTTTTAATAATCATATCAGTACATCAGTGTGCCCAAAACTCTCTTCGGATACTGAGGATCACATCTGGACTCCAAAGAAAACCAGGAATTGCTATACAAATATAGAGGGGGAAGATTTTTATTTACATTGTCAGAGATTTCTTGTTAATGTAGAGAAGTTAAAGAAATAGTCCTCTGTTATTAGTTCATCAAGAGTTTATTTTTATCAGAAACAGGTTTACTCACAGTATAGATTTTACACCACACCTGACTTTTGATACCAACATAATATTTGGTTTTTGTTTCTTTCCTGTGTTTCATTTTGTCTTATTTTAATGCTACTCAATAGTATAAGACTTTTATTCTGTGGTTATATGGAGTGGGTTTATTTATCAGTTTAAAAAGAAATAGTTCTACCATATTCCCTTTAAATAACTAATGTGATTTGTACATCTTATAGCTTTGCTTTGGAATTAATTATTCCCTGTAAGTTAATTGCTGTGAATGCATAATTGATGAACTAATTCTAGGTGAGGTGTCACCTAAGTAGTTGGCAGAATGTCTTTAAAACTAATAACTTGTTCTCCAACTATTTGCATTTATTTCAAGGTGCTACTTTCTTTTTAATGTCTTTAAATCTCAGATTACTACACATGGAACAGTTTCTGTGGCATGACAAACTTAATTAGAGAAAAGGAAGTATGGTGCTGTAGAACTTATGAGAACACATTTTCAAAGTTTAAACTGGTGACTTTCAAACTTGTGAGGGAAACACAATATTGTATTCTTTGTCATGTGGTCACGGGTTACTTGTGCAAATGTGTGCGTACATGACTGACGTCACTTGGCTCAATGAACAATACCAAGTTATCAAGGCATCCATGAGAACTGCATTTATGAAATTCACTAAATTATTTCCTTTTGTATCTATTCCCTTGGCATTTCCTTCCATTTAAAAAAGTACAACGGTTTTAATTTTCTTTCTCTGGAATTTCTCCAATTTGACTTGGTCAAGATAATTAATTCCTTTCATGTCTTTTGAGTTTCATTTTCTTCAAATTAAATAGATTCTGTGGATTTGATAATTTCTGAGATCTGATCCTAATGCAACATATTGTAATTAATAGGTGATGAAATATATGGACATTGTAGACCATGTTAATGACCTGAAGTTGAATTCAGAGTTATTTTTTAACTTACTTGCTTTTATTCATAGCTAATTAATTTAAATCCATTTACTCTGAGTATCTTCATATGAAAATAATGATAGTAATAGATCCTATGTCATAGAATTTTAGGGAAGATTTTTTTTAAAAGATATGTTCACAAATACTTTTACAGTGTCTAATATGTGATGGGTGTTCAATAACTTTTGTTATTATAATGATTATCATTCTTCCTTCACATTGACAGGCATGCTTTTAAACAAGTATTAATATTAATGAGGACATTGCATTCTATAAAATATATTTCTTTAAAAAGCTACAATAATCATCTATATTATTATTTTTAGTTAAATTTTATTCAATTGTCATAAATTGACTTGTGAACAATTTTTGGAAACCTTTTACAATTCTTCATTTTAATCTTTACATCTTTATTACAAGTGTACTAAAATGTTATAGGCATAGTGTGACTGATTTTGAATAGCCTTTGATAGTCTTGTGATTTCATCTTGCAAACACTAAAACAATAAGTGCTGAATTAATGTCAAGTGGCTTTTCAGTGGGCTGAGAGATTATTCAATGGGCTGAGAGATTTGTCATTAGTAACAGGCAAAACCCATATGAAAGAACAACTCTGTAAAATCTAGCTACAAAAATTGAGTCAAAATTTTTAATAGAGATAGTAGACATGTATCAAATTTACAAGTGACACAGAACTGGACATAAAGATCAGGAAAATAATAGGTTACAACATACCATATCAAATTTAAAATTTGGCAAAATTGAGCAAGTGAAGCAGAACAGGGACAATCAAACTCCAAAAGCAGAAGTGTAATGTTAAAAAAAAAAAAAAAAAGTGAGAGGAGTGATTTCCTTATTAGCTATGTGCTAATTCAGGTTTGGGTTGACTATAAACTTAATGAATGACAAGTCTGCTGAAATAATACAACAAAATTATAGGATTTATTTTATTTAAAGACTAGGAAATGATTAGTCTTCAACAAAGGAGGCAAGAATATACAGTGGAAAAAGTCTCTTCAGAAGTGGTGTTGGGAAAACTGGACAGCCACATGTAAATCAATGAAGTCAGAACACACCCTCACACCATACACAAAAACAACTCAAATGACTTAAAGACTTCAATATAAGATGAAAAGTGAAAGTGAAATTTGCTGAGGTATGTCTGACTCTTTGCAACCCCATGGACTATACAGCTCATGGAATTCTCTAGCCCAGAATACTGGAGTGGGTAGCCTTTCCCTTCTCCAGGGGATCTTCCCAACCCAGGGATTGAACCAAGTTCTCTTGCATTACAGGAAGATTCTTTACCAGCTGAGCCACAAGGGAAGCCCATCAATATAAGATATTATACCATAAAACTCTTAGAGGAGAACATAGGCAAAATATTATCTGACATAATTCCTACCTATATCTTCTTAGCTCACTCTCCCAAAGCAATAGAAATAAAAATAAATAAATAGGACCTAATCAAACTTGCAAGCATCTACACAGCAAAGAAAATCATCAACAAAATGAAAAGACAATCTACAGAATAGGTGAAAACAATTTCAAACGATACGACCAACAATGGCTTAATTTCCAAAATAGACAAAGAGCTCATACAACTGAACAACAGAAAAAAAACAACTCCGTTTGAAAAAGAACACTGAGCACTGTGTGTGTGCTCAGTTGCGTCTGACTCTTCACGACCCCATGGACTGTAGACCACCAGGCTCCTCTGTAATGGAATTCTCAAGAGACACAGATATAAAAAACAGACTTTTGGACTCTGTGGGAGAAGGAAAGGGTGGGATGATTTGAGACAATAGCATTGAAACATGTATATTACTATATGTGAAATAGATTACCAGTCCAAGTTTGATGCATGAAACAGAACACTCAAAGCCAGTGCACTGGGACAACCCAGAAGGATGGGTTGGGGTGTGAGGTGGGAGAGGGGTTTGGGATGGGGGACACATGTACACCTGTGGATGATTCATGTCAAGGTATGGCAAAACCCACCACAATATTGTAAAGTAATTATCCTCAAATTAAAATGAATAAATTAATTTTAAAAAAAGAAGAATACTGGAGCAGATTGCCATTTCCTACTCAGGGGATCTTGATGGGCTACAGTCCATTAAGCCAAAAAGAATCAGATGCAACTGAGAATGCACACACAAACAAATTAATAAATAAATACTTATTTGGGACTATGTATAGCTCAGTTCAGTTCAGTCCAGTCATGTTCGACTCTTTGCAACCCCATGGACTGCAGTACGCAGGCTTCCCTGTCCATCACCAACTACCAGAGTTTACTCAAACTCATGTCCCTTTTGTCGGTCATGCCATCCAACCATCTCATCCTCTGTCATCCCCTTTTCCTCCCACCTTCAATCATTACCAGCATCAGGGTCTTTTCAAATGAGTCAGTTCTTCCCATCAGGTGGCCAAAGTATTGGAGTTTCAGCTTCAGCATCAGTCCTTCCAATGAATATTCAGGACTTATTGCCTTTAGGATGGACTGACTGGATCTCTGTGCTGTCCAAGGGACTCTCAAGAGTTTTCTCCAACACCACAGTTCAAAAGCATCAATCCTTCAGCGCTCAGCTTTCTTTATAGTCCGAATCTCACATCCATACATGACTAATACAAAAAATCAAATCTTTGACCAGGTGGAGCTGTGTTGGTAAAGTAATGTCTCTGCTTTTGCATATGCTATCTAGGTTGGTCATAACTTTTCTTCCAAGGAGCAAGTGTCTTTTAATTACAATTGCAGTGATTTTGGAGCCCCCCAAAATAAAGTCTGACACTGTTTCCATTGTTTCCCCATCTATTTGCCATGAAGTGATGGGACCAGATGCCATGATCTTAATTTTCTGAATATTGAGTTTTAAGTCAACTTTTTCACTCTCCTCTTTCACTTTCATCAAGAGGCTTTTTAGTTCTTTGTCACTTTCTGCCATAAGGGTAGTGTCATCTGTGTATCTGAGGTTACTCATATTTCTCCCAGAAATCTTGATTCCAGCTTGTGCTTCATTCAGTCCAGCATTTCTCATGATGTACTCTGCATATAAGTTAAATAAGCAGGGTGACAATATATAGCCTTGATGTACTCCTTTTCCTATTTGGAACCAGTCTGTTGTTCCATGTCCAGTTCTAACTGTTGCTTCCTGACCTGCATACAGATTTCTCAGGAGGCAGGTCAGGTGGTCTGGTATTCCCATCTCTTAAAGAATTTTCCACAGTTTGTTGTGATCCACACAGTCAAAGGCTTTAGCATAGTCAATAAAGCAGAAGTAGATGTTTTCCTGGAACTCTCTCGCTTTTTCGATGATCCAACAGATGTTGGCAATTTGATTTCTGGTTCCTCTGCCTTTTCTAAATGCAGCTTGAACATCTGGAATTTCACAGTTCACGTACTGTTGTAACCTGGCTTGGAGAATTTTGAGCATTACTTTATTAGCGTGTGAGATGAGTGCAATTGTGCAGTAGTTTGAGCATTCTTTGGCATTGCCTTTCTTTGGGATTGGAATGAAAACTGACCTTTTCCAGTCCTGTGGCCACTGCTGAGTTTTCCAAATTTGCTGACATATTGAGTGTGGCACTTTCACAGCATCATCTTTCAGAATTTGCAATAGCTCAACTGGAATTCCACCACCTCCACTGGATTTGTTCGTAGTGATGCTTCTTAAGGCCTACTTGGCTTCACATTCCAGGATGTCTGGCTCTGGCTGAATGATCACACCATCATGATTATCTGGGTCATGAAGATCTTTTTTGTATAGTTCTTCTGTGTATTCTTGCCACCTCTTCTTAATATCGTCTGCTTCTGTTAGGTCCATACCATTTCTGTTTTCATTGTGCCTATCTTTGCATGAAATATTCCCTTGGTGTCTCTCATTTTCTCGAAGAGATATCTAGTCTTTCCCATTCTATTGTTTTCCTCTATTTCTTTGCATTGATTACTGAGGAAGGCTTTTTATCACTCCTTGCTATTCTTTGGAACTCTGCATTCAAATGGCTATATCTTTCCTTTTCTCCTCTGCCTTTCATTTCTCTTCTTTTCACAGCTATTTGTAAGGCCTCCTCAGACAGCCATTTTGCCTTTTGGCATTTCTTTTTCTTGGGGATGGTCCTGATCACTACCTCCTGTACAATGTCACAAACCTCAGTCCATAGTTCTTCAGGCATTCTGTCTATCAAATTTAATCCCTTGAATCTATTTTTCACTTCCACTGCACAATCGTAAGGGATTTGATTTAGGTCATACCTGAATGGTCTAGTGGTTTTCCCCACTTTCTTCAATTTAAGTCTGAATTTGGCAATAAGGAGGTCATGATGAGCCACAGTCAGCTCCTGGTCTTGTTTTTCCTGACTGTATACAGCTTCTCCATCTCTGGCTGCAAAGAATATAATTAATCTGATTTCAGTATTGACCATCTGGTGATGTCCATGTGTTAGGTCTTTTCTTGTGTTGTTGGAAGAGGGTGTTTGCTATGACCAGTGCGATCTCTTGTCAAATTCTGTTAGCCTTTGCCCTGCTTCATTCTGTACGCCAAGGCCAAATTTGCCTGCCACTCCAGGTATTTCTTGACTTTCTACCTTTGCGTTCCTGTCCCCTATAATGAACAGGACATCTTCTTTGGGTGTTAATTCTAGAAGGTCTTGTAGGTCTTCATAGAACCATTCAACTTCAGCTTCTTCAGCATTACTTGTTGGGGCATAGACTTGGATTACTGTGATATTGAATGGTTTGCCTTGGAGACAAAGAGATCATTCTGTCATTATTGAGACTGCATCCAATTACTGTATTTCAGACTTTTTTGTTGACTCTGAGGGCTACTCTATTTCTTCTAAGGGATTCCTGCCCGCAGTAGTAGATATAATGGTCATCTGAGTTAAATTCACCCATTCCGGTCCATTTTAGTTCGCTGATTCCTAAAATATCGACGTTCACTCTTGCCATCTCCTGTTTGACCACTTCCAATTTACCTTGATTCATGGATCTAACATTCCAGATTCCTAGGCAATATTACTCCTTAGAGCATCAGACTTTACTTCCATCACCAGTCACATCCACAACTGGGTGTTGTTTTTGCTTTGGCTCCATGTCTTCATTCTTTCTGGAATTATTTCTCCACTGATCTCCAGTAGCATATTGGGCACCTACTGACCTGGGGAGTTCATCTTTCGGTGTCCTATCTTTTTGCCTTTCATACAGTTCATGGGGTTCTCAAGGCAAGAATACTGAAGTGGTTTGCCATTCCCTTCTCCAGTGCACCACATTTTGTCAGAACACTCCACCATGACCCGTCTGTCTTGGGTGGCCCTACAAGGCATGGTTCATAGTATCTTTGAATTAGACAAGGCTGTGGTCCATGTGATCAGATTGGTTAGTTTTCTGTGACTGTGGTTTTCACTCTGTCTGCCCTCTGATGGAGAAGGATAAGAGGCTTAGGGAAGCTTCCTGATGGGAGAGACTGACTGAGGGGGAAACTGGGTCTTGTTCTGATTGGCGGGGCCATGCTCAGTAATACTTTAATGCAATTTTCTTTTGTTGGTTGGGTTGTGTTCCCTCCCTGTTATTTGACCCGAGGCCGATCTATGGTGGAGCTACTGAATATAGTGGCCTCCTTCCAAAGGTCCCAGGCACGCACTGTGGCATGCAGTGCCCCCAACCCTGCAGCAGGCCACCACCAACCCACACCTCCACCAGGGTCTCCTGGATACTCATGGGCAAGTCTGGGTCAGTCTCTTGTGGGGTCACTACTCCTTTCTCCGGGGTCCTGATGCACACAAGGTTTTGTTTATGACCTCCAAGAGTCTATTTCCCAGTACCGTGTTAGTTATCATGACTCTATGGTGGGGTTAATGGCAACCTCCTCCAAGAGGGCTTATGCCATACCCAGGTCTACTGCACCCAGAGCCGCTGCCCCTGTGGCAGTCCACTGCTGACCTGTACCTCTTCAGGAGACACACACAGTTCTGTCTCAGTCTCTGTGGGGTCTCTGGGTCCTGCTGTGCACAAGGTTTGTTTGAGCCCTCTGAGCATCTCTGGCAAGTATGGGGTTTGATTATAAATGCGATTTTGCCCCTCCTACTGCCTTGCTGGGGCTTCTGCTTTACCCTTGGAAATGGAGTATCTCCTTAAAGTTGCTCCAGCGCCACACAGCCACTGTTCCAGCGCCGTGCAGCTATGTGTTTATTATTATTCAAACGTGGAATTATGCAGAGGTTCATCACCAAATAATAGCATTTTCTAAGTTTCTTATTCTATTGTATTGTTGCTGTTTTGTCACTAAGTCATGTCTGAGTCTTTGCAACCCCATGGACTGTAGCCCACCAGGTTCCTGTGTCCATGGAATGTTCCAGGCAAGAATACTGGAGCAGATGGCCACTTCCTACGCCAGGAGATCTTCCCAACCCAGAGATTGACGTCACGTCTCTTGCATTTCCTGCATTAGCAAGTGGATTCTTTACCACTAGCATCACCTGGGAAGCCCCTCAAAAAGGGGCAGAAAACCTAAACAAACATTTGTCTAAAAAAGAAAGAGATGGTCAAAAGTCCCATGATAAGATGCACAACACCGTTAGAACAGGTTTTAGTATAAGCACAAAGAAAGCCCCAGATTCAGCAAAATTTTTCCAAGAATTTAAGAAAAACTAACACCAATCTTCATTAAGTTGTCCAGATCATCAGAAAAGGAAAAATTTTTTGAACTCATACTTTGAATCAGGAATGACACTGACACCAAAACCGGACAGGATGTACAAGGAAGCAAATTAGAGGCTATTCTTTCTCATCAAGAAAAACATAAAATTCTAAACAAAAACTTATCAAAATGAGCTTAGTAATAATTTTAAAATATAATGTGTCATGAAAAAATATTTTTTAAGAAGGCCTCCAGGATATTTTTAGGACATTATAAAATACAATGTGTTTCTCCCATTATGACACTCCATCAGTGAAATCCCTTCATTATTATTGACAAAAAAAAATTTTGATTTCTAATCAGGACAACTTTTTTTCATTAGACAGTGAAAAGTATATAACTGATACTATTCTTCTTTCCTATTCTATTGGTTGGAAACTCAGAATTCACTTACTCATTTATTCAATTTTTACTTATCATATTTGTACATTTTATTTCAGAAGTTGTTATGTTCCAAGTACTGGAAAAGAAACATTGAACATGACATGTTCTTGTGGAACATTTATTCTTGTGGGCATGGAGACTGGAAAGAAAAGACATGAAACAAACAAACAACAAAATACATAAGAAAAATACTTTCATAGAGATAATGTTATGAATGATATTAAATAAACTGACAACACTGAGTTGAATTTTGACTAATTCAGGACAACTGCCAAAGTGCTGGAATCAGAGCATCTAAACAAATGGAATAGCAAGGACCAAAAAAAAAAGGCAAGAATCTTGACTGCTGATGAAAAATAGGAAGAGAAGAAGGCTGCAAGAGTATTAGACTTAGTGTGCTGTCAGGTAAGTCAGAGACCTGGACAGAAATTGATAGTGCCTGTACTGTAGCATGAAGAGGTAATTAAGGCTTTATTCCATATGTGAGAGGAAGCCCTTCAAGGGTCTTAAACAGAGGGCATTCTGTATGTTGTCAACTCTTTAGAAATCTATGATCTACACATATGTAAGCACAATGGCACCCCCACTCCAGTAGTCTTGCCTGGAGAATCCAATGGATGGAGGAGCCTGGTGGGCTGCAGTCCATGGGGTCGCTAGGAGTCAGACACGACTGAGTGACTTCACTCTCACTTTTCACTTTCATGCATTGGAGAAGGAAATGGCAACCCACTCCAGTGTTCTTGCCTGGAGAATCCCAGAGACAGGGAGCCTGGTGGGCTGCCATCTATGGGGTCGCACAGAGTCGGATACGACTGAAGTGACTTAGCAGCAGCAGCAGCAAGCATATGCATTCTTAGTTTCTCCCATGCTGATCTTCTATTCTGATTTCTGTGTTCTCTAATCTTGTCAACTTATTATTTAAATCTCAATATTCACTGTGTATATGTATTTCTTGCAAGCTTATTAAAATCTTAATAAAAAGATAGATCATAAATTTAAAAATTAAACAAATTATGATTTGCTGAATATGTTTTTGAGAAGAATTAATTTCCAAAGACCCAAGTTTGGTCTTTAAAAACTCAAAGTCTGAGAGTCTAAAGATCTCTGTTTTTGATTACAGAAGAGGGTAAGTGGGTTGGAAAGTGAATTTCAGGCCAGGCAGGAGGGTGAAGACACAATTGAGGGATGAGGGCTAGGAAAAACTGGAAGTGCAAGCTTGTTCTAAAAACACTTGCTTTCATTTTTCCCAACTCTAGGCCAACCAAATAAAATGTGTTTCCCCCTTAGAATGTGGTGTTTTCCATTATGCTTGTTGACGGTCTTGGGCCACAGATTCAGGTGTGAAAGAAACACTATTTTATTTTCCTTATATCAACCTCCTCCTCACTGAGATGTAAGAAATCCCTATGAGTAATGGGAATCTGTCCCTCATTCAAGGGTATAAGACTCAAACTTAAAATGATGCAAGAAATTATGGGAAGGAATGATAATTTTCAGTGTATCATGGTAACTGCTGCCAACCTCATCTCCAAGTCCAGAGCAACCACTCAAAATCCAGTGGCTCCCCATTTCTTGCCACATATCTGATAAAGGAATATCACTTTGGGGTAGGATCCTGTGGGGGCTTCCCTGATAGCTCAATTGGTAAAGAATCCACCTGCAATGCAGGAGACCCCTGTTCAATTCCTGGGTTGGGAAGATCACCTGGAAAAGGGAAAGGCTGCCCATTTCAGTATTCTGGCCTGGAGAAGTCCATGGACTGTATGGTCTATTC
Organism: Bubalus kerabau; assembly: GCF_029407905.1. Lineage (NCBI taxonomy): Eukaryota > Metazoa > Chordata > Mammalia > Artiodactyla > Bovidae > Bubalus > Bubalus kerabau. The sequence continues at coordinate 97,157,556 of NC_073627.1, read as the reverse complement.
TATAGCCTGTATAGTTGTGTCTGCAAAGAGTCAGACACAACTGAGTGACTTTCACGTTAGGATCCTGTGATTCAAGTCTCATCTCCCGAGGTGCACCATGCTACCAACACTTGTATGGGTTGGCACCCTCCCTGTTTCTTTGCCACAGAGCACTTCCTGGGTCCCATTATTCCCTGGACAATCTCCCCCAACATACCTTCACTCACTCCAACCCCTATTTCATTCCCTGACCCAAGAAATCTTCAGCATCAACTTTGAAAAGATACCCTCTCTTTCCTTTCTTGTCAGTAAATCAAATGGACTTTCTTCAATTGGCTTTGAATTTCTGAAACAGTCTTTTTCATGTTATTCTTACTGTTCAAATAAAGATTCACAAAAGTCTGGTTGACTCAAATAAGAGAGAAGAGAGAAATCAGTTAAGAAGCTAATAAAATTATTATTTCAAAAACAAATCATACCTTTTACAAACCATTTCTGCTTGAAAGTATGGTCATAATTTTTTAAAGTCACATGAAAATTCTGATAACAGTTCACTGACAAATCACAAATATTGCTTTCTGAATTTTCTTGATGTTGAATTCATTTTTATAATATTGACAAATATCATTTAGTTAAGAATAGGAGATGTAAAAACAATATAATGGCAAATTAATGTAGAAAGTAAAAAAGATTCAGAATGTGTCTCTAGGACTGAGGAGCAGAAGAACTGAAACTATCAATATTAATATGTTAAGTCAGTGAATGTAAAATCCTGATGTTTAAGAGCTTTGGAGGAAATTCACTGTAATTTTGCAACAATATGATTATATAACCATTATCTGTGACTCTTAATGTTCCTTATTTTGGAAACTTTCAGGAGTCTCTGTAAAGAGGTCAACTTCAGTATTCCATTTTAGATCAATTATTTTTGATAATGATTAGATGAAATCAAGGGTAATATTCAAAATATTTTTTTAAGTAAAAGAGATACATGGATCAGTTGGGCAGATATAAAAAGCAAAGTTCTATGGCACCTGGCTTGAACCCTGTACTTAACGGTTGGAACATAAAAAGGTATGAAGCTTGCTGAGAAAGGAGCTATAATGGGACTGGAATCTGGGAAATGATTTGTCTATTTCTGGCAAAGTATTTCAATATTTTAACAACTAATAACAACTTGTGTAGCAGCTATCAGCTCTGTGTATAACTATGTATGTATCATTCAGTGAGTCAGAGAAGTTGGGTCAAGTAAATGCAAGTATGTATTTCCTCTCTGAATAATGGAAATGAAAAATGACAGGAAATTAATTACATGTTACAGATGATAGAGGAAGGATATAATTTCAAGTTCAGTCTAAAGGTACACACTATCTTAAGCAGTATTTTAACATTTTTTATATTTAACTCCATCTGGTCACATCTCCTCATTTAAAATAAAGTATGTTTCCCAGCTCCCCACTGCTAACCTTGTTCCCATGTTTCCAACCCTGTGTCTGTTTCCTTCATATCATATATCACTACTAGTAATGTTTTTAATTTATATGTCTTAGTTTAAATGTCAGGGCTTCGCATTTATTTGGTAATTGTTCTGTATGTGTATGTGCTTGTGTGTGTCTACTTATCCTGTTTTGTTTTTTTTTTTTGGGCTGGAATGCAAGCTTCTTGAGACCAGGACCATTTTTGCATCAAGCATATCTGTATTCCTTTTATTCACAGTGCCTGGCACAAAGATGATCAATAACTTATTGACTAAAATAATGATCCAAAATCATTAGCCAATCACTCCACCTCCATTTTAGCACTTAAATGTTTTTTAAAATGGTGTGAACTCATTGAGAATAGGGGGCTGGTCTCATTTGTCTGTGTGTGTATGCTGGTCTGTTACCCAGGGCCAGACCCAAAGATGGAGTTATTAAATGGCAGCTGAAAGGCAAAAGGAAGACAGAGAAAGCTGTTTCTATTACTTCTCCACAACAAAGACACAATTATTTGGCCAGACTCAGATGCTTAACTAATCAAAGTTTGAATCTCAACCTCCAAACATGGGGTTTATTCCAAGATCATATGAGTTATAAAGAAAAAAAAGAAAGAAAGGAATGCAAACTATTTCTGCCTGAAAGTATGCTCTTACTCTAAAAGTCATATGAAAAATCCAGCAGCAAGTCACTAACAAATTACAAGCATTGCTGTCTGAATTTTCTGAATTATAAATTTCAAATGCTTCATCTTAGAAAACCAAGAAATAATAATAACCTAATTCTGATGTCTCTCCCAACTTCTAGAAAGCTGGAGAAATGTACAAATAGTTAAATCTTTCTCCACCTCAGGGAACCAAAAGGGAAACTTGACTTTCTCCTTCAAAGCTTTAGGTTTGGGATTCATAGGAGGACTGTGTTAATTTTTTAACCATTTGATGCAATCCAGCATTCACATGGCTACAGTCTATGGTGTTGCAAAAGACTCGGACACGCCTCAGCGACTAAACAACAGTAACAACATTCACAAGAACTGGAAAAGTCCTGCAGTGAGACAAAGCCAGGGACAGGGGGAGATGCCCTGTGGTTAGTCTGCTGCTGCTGTCGTATGCTGCCTTAGAACAAATGGTGGTCGCTGGGTATTTGCATTTCAGTTGAGAAGCAATGATTACATCAGTTTTACTCATATAAAATTATCTCCATTCTTTGAAAATAATTTGGAAAATAATAAACAATGCCTTTTTTAAACCTTTCAGTTAAAAAATGGCACTGCTCTTCAGAATACAAAATATACTGTGATTATGAAATTATAGACACAATATGTGCCTTAATGACTCTAAGTAAAGAATGCCAGATTTAGCAAATAAACTTACAGGATTTCCAGGTAAATCTAGATATCACAAAGAAGAGTTTGTGGTTTTTTGTTTTTTGTTTTTTGTTTTTTTTAGTATATGCATGTTTCATGCAACATACATGAAAAAAAGTTTTTGTGGTTATATGAAATTCAAGTTTATCTGAGTGTCCAGGAAATACTTCCAAAAGTATGAATTCCAATTTTTCCCCCAACTACTTTTGGCTATTGATTTAATCTCTTTGCTCCTCCCCTGTCTGGAAAATGAGAGTGGACACATCTACCTTGCACAGCTTTTGAGACAGCTAAATGAGACAATGTGTTTCCTCATATAGGTGCCAGTTCAGAAATAAACTTAAGCATAGCTTTCAATGCTAAGACACATTATTAGTCAAGATAAGGCTCAGCATATATCATGTTGCTGCTGCTGCTGCTGCTGCTGCTGCTGCTGCTAAGTCGCTTTAGTTGTGTCCAACTCTGTGCAACCCCATAGATGACAGCCCACCAGGCTCCGCCGTCCCTGGAATTCTCCAGGCAAGAACACTGGAGTGGGTTACCATTTCCTTCTCCAATGCATAAAAGTGAAAAGTGAAAGTGAAGTCGTTCAGTCGTGTCCAACTCTTTGCGACCCCATGGACTGCACGCAGCCTACCAGGCTCCTCCATCCATGGGATTTTCCAGGCAAGAGTACTGGAGTGGGTTGCCAGTGCCTTCTCCAATATATCATGCTAACTATGTTGAAATGCCCAATCTCCTAACATTAAAAGCTTGTATTTCTCTCTCATGCATTGCTTGAGATTCTATGTAGCTTCTCAGTAGTCCAGACAGCATGGATCTTGTAGCCCTACCATTTTGCCATAGGGCTACCTTCCTAATCATCAGGCACAAGTAAGAAGGACATAAGAACTGTGCAAGCAATTAACTGTTTCAGCCTGAAAGTGATACTTCACTTCTGTGCATGATCCACAGACAAAATTTGTCATATAGCCCTACCTAGCTACAAGGGGCAGCAAAATATAATCCCCACATACTTGTAAGAAGACAGGAACCTGTATGAGTGAGCCCTACAAGTCTTTACTGCAAAGGTTATCACAATATTAGAAGCAATGATAGAATCTGCAAGTTAACTAAGCACTCAGTGGTCCAAACTTCTTCCTAATCTGAACATCACTTCCAGGATATCACTAATGCTTCATCAACCCTTAGCTTGAATGCCTCCAGTAGGAAGAGACTCTTGGATCATTGCTAATGATTTTCATCTTTGTTGAATTTGTTCAACTCAAATCTGTGTCCTTACAATTCCTAAAGTTTGTTCCACTCTGTCACTGTCAATATTTGTGCTTTGTTGAAAAACAACAAAGAAAAACTACTATAGAAAATAAGGTAAAAAATGGAGAAGGCATAATTATTATAAGAATGAAGAATAAACAAATACTTGAGAAAAGGATAGATCACTTTTAAAGCTAAGATACTAAGGGAAATTATAGTGTATAATCAGTCAATTAGTTTTCTTTCAATTTCTTAGAAGCTACTCTCCAGAAGATGGGAATAATGGTGCAATAGGGTTGTGGGGGGGAAGGGAAGGGAGGGTGTTTACTACAAAAGAAATGTTTCCTTTTTATTCTGGTTGCTGTGTCTATGTATCACTTTTATTTTGAAAGAATAATTTCATGTGGAAAATTTCAAATTATGAGAAAAGCAAGCTTAATATCTTTGACCAATTTAGGGCTATATTTTTAAATCCACAGGTCAGGTAAAACCACACTATATTCTGAAAGATAATAAACTGCAACAATGGCAGTGCCTAAAGTTTTAAGGACCCTTTTGAATTTGGTGATTAAAATAATAATGGAAATATTGAATATATGTGTTCTATGAGTAGAGAACATAAACTGTTTTATAACTGGATTTCTATGCTTCACTTATTCAAAAGAAAAGTTTTGTTTGCTTTCCATTTGATCTTTCCCACTAATTGGTATCTGGGCTTAATTTTCCTTCTCATCAGGTTTCTATTTTGTTCATTAAAACCTTTTGTGCATTCTGGAGGGAAATCACTGACTACTTCAGAAAGAATAAAGAGCTCGATTTTTTACTGACCTACTTATAATTCTGAATAAGAAAATAACCTACTAGTAGAACTCATTTCAAATTATAGGAAATGATTTAATAATGACCACTGACTAAAAGGAGACTCAAATAGCACCTGGAACATTACCCCAGGGTTAAACAGGAGCTTGATATTAAAAGGTTATAGTCTATACTGGTTAATACAAGTCATTAACACAGCTTATAAATGAAACACATCTTCTATTAACCAATTTCTCAGTCCCATGGACATCAGTTTACTGCTTTTTATAATTCCCTCCCTGTTTGCTCTATCCCTGTACTCTGTCTACAACTGTAATGTTTATGTCCAACTGTATAGTAACAACCACAGTCAGCTGTAATATCCTGGAAATACTTCTGGATATGGTACTAAAAAAACACATTCAAGCCCAGATTGCATCTTTACTGGTATATAAACATGAGCAAATCATTTTTGTTTTATGAACCTCTGTGAATAAACATACCTGCCTTATAAAGTTTGTGTGAGGATTAAATGAAAGATATGCCACACATTTGTATCCAATATTGTAAGTTCTTTGTGAGTATGAGTTCCTTACCCATTTTCATGTCCATGGAGACAAAAGGGTTCATCATGAATGATTAATTGACATGTATCTTTATTATCAACAGTCTAGATGAAGAGTTGTTATAAAACAAGCAAAAAGCAAGCATAAAAGTTGAAAAATAGAAATTAATGATCCCTTGAAAGACAGATACTATAAAATAAGAAGTGCTAATAGTTCATTCCTTATTAAAAGTAAAATGCTTTTTCTTTACAGTCTATATCAACACATAAAGTCATACTTAAGGATTCTTATATTTTACAAAGGTAAGAAGCCACTGTTGACATTAACAAGAACTTTTTGTAGGTCTCAAGAATTTTTAGGTGCTGAAAGAAATAGATATGAATAAACAGGCACAAGAACATTTATAATAAATAGCATGCCAACCTACATGCCTCACTTTCTTATAGCGACCCAAAATAATGAAATTTTCTTTCACTTTTCTTCATGGATGTGAATTTCTGCCCAGGGAATACTGTTTCCTCTCACTCCCTCATACTAAATGTTCCAGAACAATCAAGTGCAGAAGTTCATTTATATTACCGATAGATATATACCGATTATATGTAACCTTGTGCTGTGACTCTAATGTGAGAGGTTAGGTTGGTAGAGCGCTCTCAGTTAAAAGCCGTACAGATAAAATTCACACAGTTAAAGACAGAACTTGTTTTAATCCTCTGCTTGATTTAAAGTTGTGACCTTTCTCAGCCATGCAGAGTCCACAGGGTACCAGTGATAGAGAATCCCTCCTCCAGTCTTTAAAGTGTCCCTGAGGACCATCTCCCACACAGATGCTCACTCTCCTAATATAGTCCTTTTTAGTCACCTTGCAGGACTCTCCACATCCACATCCTTCCCCTGCTGCCCTCTACATACACCCAGCATTTCAGCGTTCACAACTTCCTCATCCCATCCCTTTTTGGAGTAATTTCTGATGTCCAGGCCCCTTGGATTATCAAATGGAGGAGAGAGAAAGGAGAGGGTAAAACTTGATTATAGGGAAAAAGTAGAAAGGACAGGGGAGTCTCTACCATCGTATGACTTCTGGAAGGTTATCTAAAAATTAAGCAGACATCTTTAAAAGACTAGTAACAAAACATCGCAGCACTGTTTATAATAGCCAGGACATGGAAGCAACCTAGATGTCCATCAGCAGATGAATGGATAAGAAAGCGGTGGTACATATACACAAAGGAGTATTATTCAGCCATTAAAAAGAATACATTTGAATCAGTTCTAATGAGGTGGATGAAACTGGAGCCTATTATACAGAGTGAAGTAAGCCAGAAAGAAAAACACCAATACAGTATACTAACGCATATATATGGAATTTAGAAAGATGGTAACAATAACCCTGTGTACGAGACAGCAAAAGAGACACTGATATATAGAACAGTCTTATGGACTCTGTGGGAGAGGGAGAGGGTGGGAAGATTTGGGAGAATGGCATTGAAACATGTAAAATATCATGCATGAAACGAGTTGCCAGTCCAGGTTCGATGCACGATACTGGATGCTTGGGGCTGGTGCACTGGGACGACCCAGAGGGATGGAATGGGGAGGGAGGAGGGAGGAGGGTTCAGGATGGGGAACACATGTATACCTGTGGCGGATTCATTTTGATATTTGGCAAAACTAATACAGTTATGTAAAGTTTAAAAATAAAATAAAATTTATACATCAGTGTCTCTTTTGCTGTCTTGTACACAGGGTTATATAGAACAGTCTTATGGACTCTGTGGGAGAGGGAGAGGGTGGGAAGATTTGGGAGAATGGCATTGAAACATGTAAAATATCATGTATGAAATGAGTTGCCAGTCCAGGTTCGATGCACGATACTGGATGCTTGGGGCTGGTGCACTGGGACGACCCAGAGGGATGGAATGGGGAGGGAGGAGGGAGGGGGGTTCAGGATGGGGAACACATGTATACCTGTGGCGGATTCATTTTGATATTTGGCAAATCTAATACAGTTATGTAAAGTTTAAAAATAAAATAAAATTAAAAAAAATAATAATAAAATAAAATAAAATTTAAAAAAAAAACAGATGTCTCTTCAAACTTCTCATAGTTGAAAAAAGAAAAACAAACAAAAGCTTTGTCTTCTTACCTAAATTTGCTTCACATAACCAAACAAAATGGACTTTACAGGTTTCAGTGTAAGAAATATGTGCATGCATGTATATAGAAAAATGGGAGAAAGAGATGGGTAATGATTCATATAAATACTTCAAGACTAATCTTAAGATACAATAGCAGTAATCATATATGTACACAAGGCCTTTCTGTGTTATCACGCTTTCCATTTATCTCTCTGGATCCCCTAATTTTAACCTATTAAATGTCTCACTTTACCTGTCCATAAATCAGAAAATTATATAAGCTAATTTGATGAAGAACATTTATTTGAAATATAAACAAATAACTATCTTGCTAGATCAAAACTAGTTGATATTCCTCAATCCATTACTGCATGTAGATGTCATTCTATTTTATTAGTAAATTTGAAAATGATTTATTTTTCAAGATCCTCACTTTTCTATCTACATATTTCAAAGATTAATTTTTAACATAAGAATTTTTCAAAAAATTCAATCTTTTATAGTATTTCAAAGATCTTCATTCAAAATGTTTTAGCATGATCATTCTTATACATGAAATTTGTATGTTTCTATATTAGACATAAAAAAATACATACTTATAATTATCATGTTGGCTATGTTGATCATCAACTCTATTTACTTTTTCCTTGGGCTATAGCTAGCTGACATTTCCCAGCTTCCCTGATAATCAGTTCAGTTCAGTTTCTCTTTTCTTCAAGAGTCAGTTCTTCGCATCAGGTGGCCAAAGTATTGGAGTTTCAGCTTCAGCATCAGTCCTTCCAATGAATATTATGGACTGATTGCCTTTAGGATTGACTGGTTGGATCTCCTTGCATTCCACGGGACTCTCAAGAGTCTTTTCTAACACCACAGTTCAAAAGCATCAGTTCTTCGGCACTCAGCTTGCTTTATGGTCCAACTCTCACATCCACGCGTGACTACTGGAAAAACCATAGCTTTAACTAGATGGACCTTTGTTGGCAAGTGATGCCTCTGCTTTTTAGCATGCTGTCTAGGTTGATCATAGCTTTTCTTCCAAGGAGAAAGCATCTTTTAATTTCATGGCTGCAGTCAACATCTGCAGTGATTTTGGAGCCCAAAAAGTAAAGTCTGTTTCCATTGTTTCCCCACCTATTTGTCATGAAGTGATGGGACCAGATGCCATGATCTTCGTTTTCTGAATGTTTAGTTTTAAGCCAGTTTTTTCATTCTCTTCTTTCACTTTCATCAAGAGGCTCTTCAGTTCTTCTTCGCTTTCTGCCATAAGGGTGGTGTCATCTGCATATCTGAAGTTATTGATATTTCTCCTGGCAATCTTGATTCCAGCTTGTGCTTCATCCAGCCCGGCATTTCGCATGATGTACTCCACATATAAGTTAAATAAGCAGGGTGACAATATACAGCCTTGACGTACTCCTTTTCCAATTTGGAACCAGTCTGTTGTTCCATGTCCAGTTCTAACTGTTGCTTCTTGACACACATACAGATTTCCCTGATAATAATGTAAGGCTAAATGATTAAGTTCTAGCCAGTGGAATGTTGTAGAAAATGATAACAGCTACTTTCACACACATATATATATGCACATATACATTTATATACTATTATATAATATCTCTATGTATGTATATAAAATATATTTAAGTATAATGCTTTATATAATGTAAATCAATCATGTAACATCACTAATATTATACTTATAAATTAAAATTATATCTGATACATTAAGTTTTTCAAGTAGTTAATAAGAAAACAAATGGTTGAGTATTCATTTTGTATTAATTGAGACTTTCTTCACTGTAGAATGTTTATGGCTTCTTAAATATTTGCTTTGCTAGAACAATCTATCACTATTCCTATGCTTTATATTATGGATATTATTATAGAAGTTCAAGGAGAATGTAGATCAGTGTTATTGATAAATTACACAGGTTTGATAATTTCTATAGAATTCCAAACCATGGTTAAAAATATAAGAAGTGAGTCAATATGCTCACTACACACATATTTAACTGTTTCATAAAGACTTGGAGTATAATGGCTATACTACCCTGTTTTTTTCAGAGTGTCAACCCTGTTTGGGCCCCTAGCACCCAGTAAATGCCAAGTAAGAGGATATGGTCATGATGATGACCATAGAGATATGTTTAAAAATCACAAAATAATGGAAACTTTATCTTTTACAAATCTTATAGTGCTGATATAATCTTTGGAAATGAGTAGTTAATTAATTTTAACTACACAACAAATGGACTACTTAATTCCACCCCTAAAACAAGTATTTTTTATTATTTTTACTTAAACACCTAATATATACGTATATATTTAAAATTTTCTTTGTAGGGAACTCTTACAAGGCTATCTGTACAAACAGAACAGAAATCATCAGTAAAAGAAACACTTTGTTTTAATATAAACTTAGCAAAAGAGAATTACACTATACAGAAATCAAGTTATTGTTAACTACCCCAACACTAGTAATTGCAATACTGTGCTCAGTTCAGTTCAGTCGCTCAGTCATGTCCAACTCTTTGAGACCCCATGAACCTCAGGCACCAGGCCTCCCTGTCCATCACCAACTCCTGGAGCCAACAAAAACTCATGTTCATTGAGTCAGTGATGCCATCCAACTATCTCATCCTCTGTCGTCCTGGAGTTTAGAAAACTCAATTAAGAAATTAATGGCACATTTGGTCAGAAACTACATTGTCTAAGATGTCAACTTGAAATATTCTAAAATAGCAATGTTATGTTTGACTGAATCTCTGCTCAGTGACACAAAAACACAACCCTAACATTCTTCCTCTTTGCTTTCACAGAATTTAAGCTTCTCCATGAGGCAAAGCCACATGACCAGCCTAACAGATGACTTTGAGTTGCCTTAATGCCTTTGGTATTCTAGCTATTATACTAAGCTTAGTATAACTAAGCATATAATTTAATAACATGCAATCCAATCGAACAAAGAACATATTCAATACCGTTTACCACAAATGATCACTAAATATATTAACAGACATCAGAAATATTTCTGGGAAAACAAAAGCATTCTGAAACTCTTTTTCTCCTCAACTTAACCTAAATTCTTGGTCTTTATCCTTTAGCTTTTTGATTCCATCTTTTATAAATGACAGTTGTAAGACTTCAAAGGAAACATTAGGATGGAAGGACTAGCCCTTTTTCTTGAGATACGAGCTTCACATCAGCTTTGAATATATGAATGTAGGCTAATGGTGGTTACTAATAAGTCTTTATATCCTGCTCATGTGTGTATTTCTGAATAGCCCAATTCTTTTTCTTTTCCTTTTTCTGTATAGTTTATTGCTGCTGCTGCTGCTGCTTAGTCACTAAGTCATGTTTGACTCTTTTGTGACCCCATAGACTATAGCTTGCCATGGGATTTCCAGGCAAGAATACTGGAATGGGTTCCCCTTTTCTTCTCCAGGGGATCTTCCCGACCCAGGGATTCTACCCATGTCTCCTGCATTGGCAGGTGGATTCTTTACCACTGAGCCACCTGGGAAGCCCTGTATGGTTTCTTACAGGGTGTTAATAAATATAGTTCCAAGTGCTATATAGTAGGACCTTGCTATCTATCCATTCTATATATAACAGTGTGCATCTGCTAACATTCTAATGCAAAACTATTGTATAAAACTTAGCTTCCATCAAAGAAATCTTAGAAATAATTTCTGCAGGGGGCCAAGAAGTATTCCACATGTATTTTGACATTGATTCCTGACCTATGATGTGACTAGATTTTAAAAAATATATAGCATCAACACAGGAATAGTCAAACTCACCTACAGAACAGAACAGCAATGGTGAAATAAGTCCATTCATAAATGAAAACTGGAAAGAGTGATACTGCTGATGATTGGAAAAGGATAGTGTCTGTAATGGTGCTTAGAAAAAACTGAGTTTTGGTGTGAAATAAAAATTTAACTTAGATTCTTATTCACATTATGCAGAAGACCCAATTCCATATGCATTTAAAGACTGAAATGTGAAAAGCAATATTTAAATTTTTAATGCTGAAGACAATATCAAAAAATAGTTCATTGCTTATATAAGGGGAAGGATTTCTTAAACAAGATATGAAAGCTATTAACAAAGTAAAAGACTGACAAAAAGACATTAAAATGAAAAAACTACTAATCATCAGAAAACTGTGTCAAGAGTGCAAAACCTAAGTCATAAATTAGAATATGATATTTTCAATATTTTCAATATAGTTATCTGACAGAAGATTAGGAAGCCAGATACATAAAGAAGTCTTATACAGCAAAAAGACAGAAAATATAAACAATGGGCAACCTACTGTATAGCACAGTGAACTCTGCTCAATGTTATGTGGCAGCCTGGATGGGAGGCAAGATTGGGAAAGAGTGGATACATGTATATGCATGGCTGAGTCCCTTTGCTGTCCACCTGAAACTAGCTGCTGCTGCTGCTGCTAAGTCGCTTCAGTCGTGTCCGTCTCTGTGTGACCCCATAGACAGCAGCCCAGCAGAATCCCCCGTCCCTGGGATTCTCCAGGCAAGAACACTGGAGTGGGTTGCCATTTCCTTCTCCAATGCATGAAAGTGAAAAGTGAAAGGGAAGTCGCTCAGTTGTGTCCGACTCTTCGCGACCCCATGGACTGCAGCCTACCAGGCTCGTCCGTCCATGGGATTTTCCAGGCAAGAGTACTGGAGTGGGGTGCCATCGCCTTCTCCAACCTGAAACTAGCACAACATTGTTAATCAGCTATACTCCAATACAAAATAAAAAGGTTAATATATTGTAAAAAAAAAAAAATCAAATATACATACAAAAAATGGGCACTAAACATGAAAAAAAAAATTTACAATCAAAGAAACAGAATGGATCAAATCACAAGAATAGTATTAAAACATATTAGTCATGAAGATGAATGAATTACCTGTATCTATATATGTCAATTAAATCTATTATTGCCGAGTGTTAGCAAGTTTGTGAACCAATATTAAGCACTCTGGTGGGATAAATTGATACAACCACTTTGGAAAACAATTTAAAACTAACATAAATATTCATGAATCCTATGACTATGAATCCAATTCCTAGATACTTATGAGGAGAAATTCTTATATGCTCAAAAAGAAACATTTAGAAGACTCTTTATAGAAGCATTGTAATAAGACAAAAAAATTAAATTAAAAATCCAAGAAAATAATCCAATTGTTCACTAACAAGAGAATGAATATATACACAAGGAGAGAAAATATTCTTACAATGACGTATCAAGTTGACCTTTAAAAAAACATAAAATGCTGCCACATGCAACAACTATGTATTCCACTCGAAAACATAGTGGGAAAAAAGTCTGGTCACTGAAGCCTACTTATATCGTAATGATGACAGCATTTTTGCAATCATTTTAGGACATATCCTAATATTGTATTAGTAGACTATTGCATACATAACAAAATATAAAAATAAATTTTAAAAAATAACATTTTAGATTTACAAACATAAATCTTAATAACCATGGCTTAAAGGCTATAATAAATCATGTTGGTGGTCTTAACAAGAGCCTATGAACAGGAAATCCTTATTCTTTTCATCTTAATTTGTAGACATAGACTTGGTTGGCTTTTTGTTTGTACTATACGCCCAAGTCCTTTATATAGGTTTCTGGACAATTTTATGACTGAGAGTCAAATAGGACAGCTAACCCTAATCACAAAATCTGATAACTTTTGCATAGTAATTATGCATTTCAAACTAAAGATTATTCTGAAAACCAATTTCACATGTATGGGTTTTCAACTCCAGAGAACATTTTTCTTTTGAAATACATGAATCTATTACCCTAAATGCCATTAACTTAAGACTGCTTGCAGAGACTGCAGGAAAAGTACACTATTCAGTGGTCATTTTCTAAACATTACATGTAGCAGTGACCCTGGGATCCTTTGCCATGGAGATGGAGATGAACACCCACCTATTGGAGGAAAGGGAGCTGGAGTACCCAACTGTCAATGCCAGCAGGCAATGGCATGTGAGTTGTTGCAATTGTACCTGATGCTTTTTCTACTACAATTATTCTCTCTGGACACATTAAAAATAGCAGTATCTGTTTGCAAGATGAAACATAATCAAAAGCTACCATCAGGTACAAACACTAGCCTATCCCTTTATCACCAAGAAAGAGGTAAATAATCTCATTTCATCCTTTAAAGATACATTGCCAAAGGAAAAAATAAAATTATCTGCAATGAAAACAAAAGCTCTCTAATTTCTCTGATTTGTATTCCAAATTCATGGCTCTGACCTTTTCTTAAAACTTTAAGCATCACAAGGAAATCAGTGGGAAGGCAATCATGTGCTATCCAAATACTTAAAGGGCAGAAAAACTCACTGAAGTGAAAAAGGATTAGTAAAGGGTAGAAAAGAGGACTGGCCCCTCCCAGTTGGGGTGCACTGATTTGGGATTAGCTATCAGACAGAAAACCCACAAGCAATTAAAAGTTCTGACATCAGGGAACAAGCAAATATAAAACACTCAGCTCTAAGCGAGGTTCAGCAGAGAATGCCTTCAGGAGTTCAAGGTACTCAAGGTTTCTCTCTCCCATAGAGAGAAACTCTACGGGGAGTGGGTGGATTCCCACCAAAACTCCATGAGAATATGGGGGACTTGAAGCCCTGGAAACTGACTTGCTAGAAATCTTCCCCCAATTCTTCTTTCAGCTCCATGGATAAATGTAATTAATGGTGCTGACCTGTTAATGAGTATTTTTGATAAATGACATCCATGAGAAGTACTTTTTATATAAATAGAAATTAAAATGAAGAAAATTAAATGACTAGGACAGGGGATTTAATTACATAGATACTATACCTGTCAAATTTTTAAAGGTAAATTACTATTTTTATCATTTTGGTAATGTCATCTTACAGACATGAAAAGCATTTTGAAGGTGGGTTGGGAAGGGCCTCATGCCATTTATAATGGTACAAAAAACTTGCATAATTTCATTTTGCTATTTTCTTTTCAGCTTGATTTTTATCTACGTGCCTCGGTCTCTACACAAAGGGCTGCAAACCAGAAGCTGACCTGCATTCTTGCTTCAAGCAGAATGAAATCTCCTACACTCCTCTCTCTGGGTTACATGTTCCTGGTACTGCTTTTTTTCCAGCAGGCCTGGGCTCAGTTCCCAAGAGAGTGTGCTACCATTGAGGCTTTGAGGAATGGCGTGTGTTGCCCAGACCTGTCCCCACTGTCTGGGCCCGGGTCTGACCGCTGCGGTCTCTCATCAGGGAGGGGCAGATGTGAGGTGGTGATAGCCGACTCCCGGCCCCACAGCCACCACTACCCGCACGATGGCAGAGATGACCGAGAGGGCTGGCCCACACGCTTCTTCAACAGGACATGCCACTGCAATGGCAATTTCTCAGGACACAACTGTGGAACCTGCCGCCCTGGCTGGGGAGGGGCTGCCTGTGACCAGAGGGTTCTCACAGGTAAGTAGAGACTGGATGGATGCACAGTCCTGCATGGAACTCAACACATTTAATATTGTAGACCTTTGAATCAGTTGAGGTTTAAGAACTCCTAGAAATCGTAAAACTCAAGCCTTACTTTTCATAGCTGAGGAAACTGAGGCTTAGAGAAGCTAAGAAATGTATTTAAGGAGTTAAAGTTGAAAATCAGGTCTTCTAACTAATAACATTTCCTTTCAAAAGATGTGTTGCGCAACCCCTTTATAATATGAACAATGCTAGATGTTCATGACTAGACCTTTCAGTAACTTTGCAAGGTAGTTATGTTAATTGTGAATACATATTGGAGCTCAGAAAGGTCAACTCCATGTAAATGGTGTGTGGGAAACCTGGAGTTCACACTGAGATCTGTCCAGCTCTAATCCAGAGATTCTTGCACAGCCCTTGCTGACCACAAAGACGTTCCCCACTCTGATGATCAAGTTCAGCCATTCTACAGGCTGCAGCCTAAACAACAATAAATGACAGAAATTTAAATAGTAACAGCCGGCAATACTGGATTGTTCTCTTTGTCCCAAACATGAGATCAAGAGTTTCACAGAACCCTTACTGAGCTTTCGGTTTTAAATTTACATTATTGTGTTAGTTTCAGGTGGACTCCAAAGTGATTCAGTTATGCATATCTATTTCTTTCAGATTTTTCTCTTAAAGGCTATTAAAAAAGACTGAGTATGGTTCCCCATGCTATACAGTATGTATTTGTTGGTTATCTATTTCATATATAGTAGTGTGTACATGTTAGTCCCAAACTCCTAATTTATCCCTCCCACCTACCCCTTTGGTAGTCATAAATTTGTTCTCTATGTCTGTGGTGAGTCTTTATTATGAACCAGGCTCTGGTCCAAGTGCTTTTTATGTGTGTCCTCTTTAATCATTACAATTCTATAAAGCAGGTATTTCTACACATACTTTACAGATGAAAAACTGATGCTTAGAGAAATATGTGCCAAGTAACAGAATTAGACTCTGGTCCTAACCACTATGCTAAACCACATACTGTATTTTTGCAAAATTTATGGTATTAAAGGGTAGAAAATTACAAGAAATATGCAAATAGTGAGCAGAAGTCTACAACAGGATCATCGAATCATAAAGTCCATGGTAAGATTAAGGAAAGCTCTTACTCTATATAGAGTAGGTTGGAGAAAGAGGGAGGAGATCAGAGAGAGAAAGCAGACATGAAGAAGGGATTTTAGCAAGGGATATTTTTTAAAGTATAAAATGATGTGAGCACAGATGCAGATTATCATTCATGGGTTAGTGGGACATGGGGTTACAAGATGATTGAGTATTCTCTATCCATGCTCACATGGCAGATGTTTTCACATTTGAATTTTGTGTCTCTAAAGTCAGGAGAAACCTTCTGGACTTAAGTACAGAAGAAAAGAATCGCTTTGTCCGGGCCCTGGATATGGCAAAGCGCACCACTCACCCTCAGTTTGTCATTGCCACCAGGAGGTCAGAAGAAATACTGGGGCCAGATGGCAACACACCACAGTTTGAGAACATTTCCATTTATAACTACTTTGTTTGGACACACTACTACTCAGTCAAAAAGACTTTCCTGGGAGCAGGACAGGAAAGCTTTGGTGAAGTGGATTTCTCTCATGAGGGACCAGCATTTCTCACCTGGCACAGGTACCACCTGCTGCAGCTGGAGAGAGACATGCAGGTATGCATGAGCCATGGCCACATTCATATCCTTTACAGAGAGGGTACCTTGTTTGTAAGTCATTAATTCACTGTGTCCTGAATGATCAAAATAGGTGATGACAAAGCAATTTCATGTTATTAACCTGCCTTTGGTGTTCTGTTAAGTCTCTCCCTATGTGAATCACTTCCTTATTAATTAATCTTTATCCTTTGTGAAGTGAAAAGAAAGTCACATCAATGGTCAGGAAGCCAAATGAGGTATTTGTAGGTGTGAATTAAAGCACCGGACATAGTCTACAACTCTGTCATTGAAAAAATGACCCTCATATAGTTTGCAATATAGGACTCTCATTTGATCCGTCTCCCTTCTGAAATGTAAACCAATAGCCCCTCCTGGTTTGGATGAGGAAAGTGTATATGACTTTTTAGTCTTCCAAGTTCCAAATGTATAGCTTATTTTATAAGTTGATGATTTTGTATGATATACAAAAATATCTGAGGGCAGGGTTTAAACTACAAAAATAATACTTTTCATTTAAATTGGCATATTCTAATTGAACTCCTATGTTTCCATGTTCTCTACCACTTTGAGGCTTATAGCAGAAACCTACTAACAATATCCACTAGGTCAGACATCATTTTAATCTAAAGACATTGGGTTTTTTAGCATGAAGTGAAACTAAACAGTTATTTCCAGTTTATTTTTTATCAGATAAACTAAAATCACATTAAAGTAGCTGTTAAGATACTTTCTTATTGTCTCTTTTACTATTTGTTCTATTTTAAGAAAAGTATTGTAATTTTCAAATGAATTTAAATGTTTTTCATTATTGAAGTAAGTTGATTTACAACATTGTATTAATTTCTGCTCTACAGCAACATGATTCAGTTATATTGGTTTGGCCAAAAATTTTGTTTGGGTTTTTTAGTAAGATGTTATGGACAAACCCACACAAATGTTTTGACCAACCTAATACATATATATGCTCTTTTTTATATTTTTTCCATTATGGTTTATTGTAGGGTATTGAATATAGTTCTCTGTGCTACACAGTAGGACACTGTTTTTTATCCATTTCATATATAATAGTTTACAACTGTCAATCACAAACTAATTCTTAACCCCTTTAATAGTCTTAGAGCTCAACTAGGAAATCGACAAGTTGAATCTGTTTTCTAGGTGAAATAAGAGCAATGATTCCCTCCCCACAAATTAAAATCTAAAAATATCTGAGGGCAGGAAAAAATATCTGGGAGCAGACTCATGTATTGATTTGCAGTATGCTTATGCCCAGCATTATCCAAGAAAATAAATGGTTAGAAGGGAGAGATTTCAAGCACTAAAATACAGAAAAAAATATTCATATGTACGTAGTCCATCTGTATGCAGTTTGAGAGTGATTAAATGAATTCAGCTGCTACTCTGAACTTCATATTTTATAGCTCTGATTTCACATAAGACATTTAGTAGATTATGAGTAGATAAATCTGTCATTTGTAATCAACTCCAGATCTTCTTGCCTTCAAGTCATTTTCCCATGAGTGCATCAAAATGAAAGGGCAGGTGGAAAGCATCTAAAAGCTTCAACTGCGCCTGTGTAAACTTCAACCTCTATGACTTACATTTTTAAAACCCAACTTCACAAGCGATCCAACAAATTATAATCTAAATGTAATGCACAGTTGAAATGCCACATGAATATGCTCCAGCTCCGAAATGCCAGTTGCTGAACCACAAACTGACTCTTAATGATCCCTCAGAAGCTGTCACTAATCTTTGTGAACTAGAACAATGGCTGCTCAACAAGGCTTCTAAAGCCCTGGAGATCAATAAGGAGGGATGCACTGGAAAGCTTTTGACCCTCTAAAATACCCCAAGGACAAGGATATGCTTCCTAGAAAGGGTTTAAGAGTGAAAAAGCAGAAAAGTACTCAGTGTTTGCAAGGTGAGATTAAACAATGGCAATCCCTACATTTATCCCACACTCTAAATATAGTTCCCCAAAGGCCTAAAGGAATGAGAAATAATAAGTACAATAAATATATCTTTAAAGGAACCCAATAAAATAAGCATGTGATCTTGAGCCCAGCATTTTTTATTTGTTGAGATCAGCTCTAAATGGAAACTAGGTCCCTGGGCTAAAGAACAGCACGCTCAGAAAAATATTCAGCTTCCGTTAAGCATTTCCTGTCTATATTGGTTTCTGGCAAAGGCCTGAGTCTTCATAGTTTAGATTCTGAAGCAGAAGTCTGTAAGTAAAACACCAGGCAGATAAGGCTAATTTCAAAGAAGCCTCTATAGTGTGTGGCCAAAACAGAACCTAATGCCTAAAGTTGACTCAGTTAAATTAAAAAACAGAAATGAAATAAAAAGCACTGCTTCACATAATATATCTCAAGGCTGGATCTAGCTCCAGATAGGAGTTTGCGATACTTCAATTAGAGATAGGAGAATGGAAGGAAGTGAAAATGTCAAAGAGTAGAAGTTATTGTTGATAATTTTTAGTATAACCAACTTGCCTGAAAAAGAAAAGACATTGCCCCAAAGCATTTGCAGAAACTTCTGGTATAATGAATTGAGTTTCATTCCCTCTAGTGCCTAAGTGACTTCTTGTCGTAAATCAGGAGCTTTGTTAAATAAGGAATCTAAGTCCGCTAGCCCTGCAGACACCACTGACACATTAACTGGTTCCCAAGTGGCTGAGAAAACTAATAGAAGCAGGCTGCCAGAGAGTAAACCAAGCAAAGGGAGCATTTTAAACAAAAGCAGAGAATGCTAACAGAGTTTCTGTGATCTAGGAAATGTTGCAGGATCCTTCTTTCTCCCTCCCTTACTGGAATTTTGCCACTGGGAAGAACACCTGCGACATTTGCACCGATGACTTGATGGGATCAAGAAGCAACTTTGATTCCACTCTTATAAGCCCGAACTCTGTCTTTTCTCAATGGCGAGTAGTCTGCGAATCCTTGGAAGATTATGATACCCTGGGAACCCTTTGCAACAGTAAGTTCCAAATGACAACTAGGATTTGGAATTCCCTATTAGATAAAGAGATTAAATGTGCTGCCAGAAGGCCTTTCATTCTATTAAGGACTTCAGACTGAAGTTCACTTTTATTATAGAGAATGATGTACAGATATTCACTAAGTGATAGTCCAGGCAATCTGGAGTGCTCCAGGGAAAAAAGAAAGTGCCTATACATTTCTCCATTGCTTTTTCTGAACAACTTGGTTGGTGCATTGCTTGCTTTCTTCTTTTGGAAATGTCTATTTGTATTAGTTAATCCTCTTAGTAAGCCCAGCACTGCTTTGTGGTCATGTGTCTTTACTGGAATTTCACAGAAAATGTGTCCCTAGGAAATGTGAAATCTGCAGAAAGAATTGGAAGTACCTTGGGAGTAAAAAATATATATACATTTAATAATAATAATTGTTATATAAAGATTACTATTATTTTGTTATTATATTATTTTTACTATTATGTCACTTTGATTTCCAACCTTCTGATTAGATTAATAAAGAGAATGCTTAACCAACTGTCCTAACATCCTTTCTCCAGTGGTCCCTCTGCCACAGGTCATGTTTCTGTCTTTTGTGGAACAGTTCCTATGAAGCTGTCTGTTCTCTTCCTTGGATCCTATTTTTACCATCTCCCTTGATACTAACACAAGGTCTTAATTATCAGAGTCTTTCTATCTCACTTTGTTTTTCTTCTTCAGGCATGTCTAAATATTTTGAACTTTTGTTCTTCCATATAAAAACTAGAAGTATTGAAATTTATTTTTTTCATTATTGTATGCATAACATTTATTCTGCACATATTTTTAAGCACCAAATATTAAATTACATTGTAAACTTAGAATATTTTAAATAGAACAACAAAATTAGGTAGATTTTTTACTGTTAGATTATTTAGCTGTATATAGGAATAAGAGAAGTAACCATATATAAAACTTTATATAAGTATAAAATTAGAATTTTTGTTTGGTGAAATGAGATGAAATTGAGGATTGGTGTATATTTAGGTATCAAAACATTCATCTCTCCCTGTGACTTTTTTTTTTTAATTTGCTTGCACATGGACAACTTCTGTCATTGCACCTATTAACTTATTATGGATTAGAGTCCTGTGGGATTCCCATGCAGGAATGAATGAAAAGTTCAGAGTGCCTAAAGCAGAAAGTAGATTTGAGAAGTATTGTGAAGAAAAAGAATATGTCTTTCATATGATGAATTAAAAATAGCTTAGTGGCTGGATAGTTTAGTGGCTGGAAGAATATTAGGTGTCAATAAATAACTCTTTGGTGGTGGTTTAGTCACTAAGTTGTGTCCAACTCTTCAGACCCCATGGACAGAGGAGCCTGACAGGCTACAGTGCATGGGATTCTCCAGGGAAGAATACTGGAGTGGGTTGCCATTTCCTTCTCCAAAATAACTCTTTAGTGTACCAAGTTTGGTGCATTCCTGGTAAATGGAGAGAGACTGTCTAGAAAGCATATGAGAACATATGCATGGGATGTCCAAGGAAGCTTCACTCTAAAGATGTACATGTATGTGTGCCCTGTAAAAGACGACCAGTGAAACCACAGGGATGGATAATTTTACTGGAGAAGAAAAGTAGAGGGAGGAAAGAATTATTGTGAGGATTAAATATTTTATCAAAGCATTTGGCATCATATCAGACACATTAATGGGTATTCAATAAAATGTTATTTTTTCTTTCATGGGCCTAATAAATAAAATAGTTCTGGTCTAACTTCCTATATTTTCTGCCGTCCACTACCCCCTTCCACTGCCACATGCTCCAGGCTAGCTGCTCACCTAACAGGCTCTCTCATACAAATCAACCTTATCTTTTCATAAGCCAACATACACCAAACAACTATTTAGCTTCAATTATATGCCATCCTTGGTGGCTCAGAGGTTAAAGCATCTACCTGGAATGAGGGAGACCTGGGTTGGATCCCTGGGTCGGGAAGATCCCCTGGAGAAGGAAATGGCAACCCACTCCAGTACTCTTGCCTGGAGAATCCCATGGAGGGAGGAGCCTGGTAGGCTACAGTACATGGGGTCGCAAAGAGTCTGACACGACTGAGCAGCTTCACTTTCACTTTCGTATGTCATCTACTGGATCAAGACTGGAGGACATACTGGTGATCAAGAACAGAGTTTGTGCTCTGATGGGGCTTATATTAGGCACAGAAAAAAAGCCTGTCATCCTTTATTATTATCTCTGCCTAAAAATGTTTGACTTGTAAATTTTTTCTTATTTTACTTCTGGCAATTTTCCTCAGATATTCAGGGCTCTTTGCAAATCTGTATACCCAATGAAATCTTCCTGAAGCTGCCCAATTGGGAAGAATTAGTATTCTCTCTCTCTCTTTTTTTTTCTCTCTCTCCTACCCTCCCTCCATCTTTTCCCTATTTCTTTCTCTCCCTGCCTGTATCCCCAAAGGCATCTTTATATTCCTAGGGATATATATTATCCCTAGTATAGCAGCCCTTTGTTTACCAGTTTATCTTCAGTTCAGTTCAGTTCAGTTCAATCGCTCAGTCGTGTCTGACTCTTTGTGACCCCATGAATTGCAGCACGCAAGGCCTCCCTGTCCATCACCAAATCCCGGAGTTCACTCAAACTCACATCCATTGAGTTGGTGATGCCAACTCATCCTCTGTCGTCCCCTTTTCCTCCTGCCTCTAATCCCTCCCAGCATCAGAGTCTTTTCCAATGAGTCAACTCTTCACATGAGGTGGCCAAAGTACTGGAGTTTCAGCTTTAGCATCAGTCCTTCCAAAGAATACCCAGGAATGATCTCCTTTAGAATGGACTGGTTGGATCTCCTTGCAGTCCAAGGGACTCTCAAGAGTCTTCTCCAACACCACAGTTCAAAAGCATCAATTCTTCAGCACTCAGCTTTCTTCACACTGACTTTCAAAACTTTTATTTTTCACATTAATTGCTGAAAAATATGTGTTGATTGAAATATATATCACTTCCCAAAGAGAGTTAAGGTTGTTTTAACATTATTTCTTTGAAAGCTTGAAACAACATTCAAGAACAAAATTCCATGTAATGCGAAATATGGCTTTCAGTGTCGAATTTTGGTTTATGAGATTATATCCACAAAATTAATCTTCCACGGAACTTCTGTTTTAATGTGTTCTCTTGAAAAAAGAGATTTAACATATTGATATGTTAATAATATTATACTGATTTAACGGATACAAGGACCTCTATCTGTTTTTACAATCATCTTTTTCTTCAGGTGATTCTATCACATATTTTCCCTTTTCACAGAAGTTGGACATGATAACCTAGGTTTTATCACTTTAACACCACAGAATATGCATTTGAAATTTTTTCTCTTCTACAAAGGAAAACCTGTCTTTCTGTGTTCAAGACCTCATGTATACAAATTTAATAAGGAAAGCTAAGATCTCTAAATGTTCTATATGTGTTCACATACCCCCTCTTTTTCCCAGGCACTGAGGGTGGGCCAATTAAGAGAAACCCAGCAGGAAATGTGGCCAGACCAATGGTGCAACGTCTTCCTGAACCACAGGATGTCACTCAGTGCTTGGAAGTTGGTTCATTTGACACACCTCCTTTTTATTCTAATTCTACAAACAGCTTCCGAAACACAGTGGAAGGCAAGTAAACAAAACTAGTGCTCTGAATTGATCTAGTTGTTACAGGAAAAATTCAAGTGTTCAAATTAAATCTCTTTAAAAAAAACCTTTGAAGGCTGTATGGATCCTGTGATGTGTATGTGATATGAACAGGGCTGCCTATCATTATATAGTCACAGTCCTCTGCTAAATAGAACTTTCTTAAAGAAAAACGTAGCCCCTGAAACTCTTTGTATCACAGGAGAATCCCTTGGAAAGGATCCTCCATTCTCTTAATATACCTAAAAGGTATTTAAACTCAAATTTCTGTTAAGTAGCTGGCCAATATGGATATAACTATATCAAATTTTAGTATAGGCAAATAATATTCAAGACTTGGAGATATTATTAATTTTTTTCTTAAAAAAGTCCTGTTGACATCAAATAAACAGTCTGGTTTGGGCATATGTATTATTGAGGTATCATCCTGAAAGTTTTTTAAAGATCTACAAAAAATCAAACTAGCATCTAGAGATATTTAATTTGATTTTCTTTAACTAATTCGAGTATTTTAAAGTTGAGAGACCAAGTCCAAAGAAGTGAAAAGATATCCAGCTAGTTAGTAACAGAGGACAGATTCAAATCAAAAATTTCTATGTCCTCTAAAAAAATTATATCATTTATAATTATTATATAAAAAACTTTTATACCTCTAAATTATTCATGATACATATTTAAAGTCTTAAAAGAACAGAATCATGTTTAACTTTATTATAAACTTGTTCTTGTCAAATTTTACCTTAAATACAGTATCATACATGTTAGACCACCCTCCCTCCCCAACCGAAAAAGGGAATAGATCTCTCTTTCCCTTGATCTAAGATACTTGATATATAGATCTGATAATTATTTTCAATTATCTCCCTTTTCATCATTAAAATCAGATGCCATTCTTTCCTATCTTTATGTTAATTTTAATAACTACATATGAATGCACTGATTTGGAGATTCCTCAATAATCGCCATATTTTGACTAAGCGGTATTTATACACTAATACTGTTAAGCAGTGATTCTGTAAAGAATTTAAGAATATAAGAGTGTATTTTATTGATGCCCAATCAAAAGACAGGTTATACTGATTTCCAGACAGAATGTACAAAAAGGTTAGTGCCTAACCATGTACAATGTAGGCAATCTTTAAATGTTTTATGAGTCAAAAAATACTAGAATAAACATATAAAAAAGAATAATGAATGAATGAGTAGCTATAATTACACTACTGACTTAATGCACTTCAAATTTTAATATTGCTTTTATAATATACAGGCATACCCTGCTCTCCCACCTCTGGTCTTCAAGCTAACTACACACTTAATAACTCCATCCCACATCAGAGACTCCCGACTTTTGTTTGTGATCTATCCATGTCTTCTCCCTAATATATTTACATGAACAATATGTGATGAGAGTATATATGGGAAGTATATGTGTTATATATAACATATGGGAAATGTATATATTACATGTAATAGGTATGTAATATGTGGATTATATATAAACAGGGATATGTATGGTGCACGGCTTCCCAGGTGGTACAGTGGTAAAGAATCTGCCTGCCAATACAGGAGATGTGGGAGGCGCAGGTTTAATTTCTAGGACAGGAAGATTCCCTAAAGAAGAAAACAGCAACCCACTCCAGTATGTTTGCCTGAAGAATCCCATGGACAGGGGAGCCTGGAGGGCTACCATCATGGGGGTCTCAAAGAGTTGGATGCAACTGAGCATACATGCACATATATGAAACACATGTGAAATATATGTAGTGTATAATATGGAAATGTTTTTGGAGAAGATATAAATATATATGTGTGTGTGTGTGTATATATATATAGAATAGAGAACATTCTCAAAAGTTCTATAAATGTTTTTACAGCAGTCTTTTCAGATATTTAAAACTAGTACAGAGATGATAAAAAAGCTCTGAGAAATTCTAACTTCTCCACAGAAATAATTTTCTAAAAATACACATGCTGACAGTCTGAAGCAGTAAGGCAGGAGACTAAAGTAACATCTGGCAATTTAAGTTTAGGGCAATCAGAGCTGTGTTCTCCCAATTGTATCAGCAGTTTTTGTAGAAGCTAGAGATTTCCATTGTCTTTATTTCCATGTAGACCAATGTTAGCCTTGTCAAAATAGAGTGCTCTATATATTTTGACTGGTATCCTTTGCAGGTCATTATTTTTAACCTAGAGGCTACACTTAGAATGTCATGCCACTATCTTCAAACTAACCTAGCTCTTACTACAGCAAACAAATGTCACCAACCATAGGTACAGAGAAGCAGTGCTATTACACCAAGGTAAAAACTGGCCTGACAAGCTCAGGAAAAATTGTTTCCCAATATAATTACTGCTTTAGACTTAAAGAGTCATATTTGTAATGGATTTTACTATTCTCATCTTTATTTTTATATCTAGGTTACAGTCATCCCACAGGAAGGTATGACCCTGCTGTGCGAAGCCTTCACAATTTGGCTCATCTATTCCTGAATGGAACAGGGGGACAAACTCATTTATCTCCCAATGATCCTATTTTTGTCCTCCTACATACATTCACTGACGCAGTATTTGATGAATGGCTGAGGCGATACAATGCTGGTGAGACTCTTTCATATGCTTTTTGCAAACTCAGCAAACAAGACTGTTCGGATGGCATAGTTATCACATTAGGCTAAGAACCTGACACATTTAGACTACGCTTTACAATAGGATAAAATAGCTCTAATATTTAGCTATTTCCAAATATTTTAAACCACTCAAAAGGCAGATAAGAAGTCTCTAAGTATAGTAATAGAAAGATGAGACATTAACATTCGCTAGGACTAAAAACTAATCCCTTCACCTCTTTACCATGTAAAGATGACTAAGTACCATGTTTGCCCAATTTTTCTTTCTCATATCTTCCAGTGAACATCCTCATCGCTTTTCATATGGATGTGAAAACCTTAAAGAGCTCTTCTTTGATACCCCAAAGACAGAAAAATTATACTCATAAACCACAGTTCTGGTTTTTATTATGTTACAGCCTCTCACAAATGGAAATTTTATTCAACTTGAAAAGTTAATGCTGGTTTTTATATCACACCATAGAACATCTCTTTTAAGTTCATTTTAATGCATTCTTTAAAATGTTATTTAGAGGCTACTTTCTCTTCACTCAGCTGAGAGGGTTATATTACTATTCAAACTACGAATGTGCTTTTACTGGTTAAAACATCATAAATTTTCACATTTAAAATTGTTCTAAATTTTGGCTCATGTACTTTTATTTCATCAAGGACATAAACATAATATTGGAGATTATCTACTGATTCAGCTATTCATTCAGCCACGTCTTATTTCTGTGCTCGTGTGTGGTGTGTGTGTGTGTGTATGTGTATGTGTATGTGTGTGCTTGTGAGAGAGAGAAAAAATACAGTAGTAGATTCTAATCTAACCTGATTTGGACTATGAATTGATGAGTTGGTCAAAAGAGTTTGTTTCAACTGAAAACCATTTAAGAAATAAATAGCCTAAATATAAATATTTATCTACTTATTAATCTTCTATGAAGTCACTGATTGGGAGTTCCACCTGATTTTTCATGTGTATTTATATATATATACATGCAACCATAATGAATTATCTATAATTTGCATTGTCTGTTTCTTTAAAGTGAAATAAGAAATCCATAACCCTTGTGATGCTGAGTACAGTATTATCCTAAATTTTCATAAAGTTTCCCTAACCCTTTATAGTCATAGTTGTCCACTCCTAATTCTACAGCAGTGTTATGGCCATTCATTCTTAGTAAATCTTTCCAAAGCATTCCAGTTATTTATTATAAAAACATCCTTCTCTTTTTACATTTATAACTATCAGTTTATGCATGTTTTATTATACTACTTTTATTTCAATAACAACTTGAATTAATAGGTTTATGGATGAACAAAACACTTTTATTAGACATTTACGTCTGGTAACTAGACAGCAATGTATAAGCTGACAACAAGCATATGTAAATAGATACAGTGTATGGGGGAAGAGTTTCTTCGTAGACAAGTAATATTAGGAAAGGGGATAGGGAGGACTGTGTAAATAGAGAAAGAAAGATGGTCCTAAGAAAGGAACAAAGGAGCCACTGTTGCTGGAGCAGAGTAGGGAGAGGGATGAAAAAATGGAGGGAGATGACAAGGCCAGAGGAAAAACTGGAGCAGATCCTTAAAGGCATGGGATTTAACTCTGAGAGAGATGGGGAGCCATTGAAGGATCGACATAGGGAAGTAATATTGCAATGCAATTGTTACTTTTATTAGTCTTCTTTTCCTCCATTTATTTTAATGGACATAACTTTTTGATGCAGCTGAAACTGAACTGAGTTGAGGCTGATTCAGTAGAGAAAAAATAGGAAGCTTAAAAAGTTATCTAAGTTATTAGCTTTAATATCTAACTTTAATAAGTAATTAGTATGAGTGCTTTGAGGTCATGAATCCTGTCTTTGGTTCAATGCTATAGCTCATGTGCCTAGGTCAGTGCCTGGCATGAGGAGGAACACAGTAGACTTTAATGAATACATACTTAATTACCATTAATTCAGAGTACATTTGAAATCATTAAATTTTAAAGTAATTAAATTTAAATTTTCAAAAATATAAACACTACCTGCCATTTCTATGATCAATGTTTCTTTGGAGTAGACGTTTAAAAATTCTCCTATGCTTCACAGGATTGCAGTGACTGTCCAGGTAATATACTTCTTGCAATCAGAAAATCTAATACTTAACTAGCCTTCCCACATATTTCAGCTCTTCTAAACATATCCCCACTAATGTCTTGCCCAAACCCACTTCCAATTCTGGTTTTGTGACATTCCACTTGGCATTTAATTGTACCAACATAAATACAAACAACAACAATAAAGAAAGATTTTTTGCCACAAAGAGCATCACTCCTTTTATCTCTGATAACAAAAACACACTGATAACATAAATGCCTATGATTTGTATTTAAGTAGAAAGATGAAAGGTGGCAAGAAATAAATAGTATTATAGGACCTTGATTTGAAATGTTAAATGCTTTTTGATAACAGAGTAAGAACCCAGGGAATAAGCTCACATTTATTGCTCTAATTAAACAGAAAAAATGAAAAGTACTAAACAGAAATATGCATAGTCAAGGACAAACCTCCATCAGATACACTGCCTCCTAAATTTAAACAACAGATGATGCTACAGCAAATTACAGGTTCAGTCTTTCTTTAGCTTTGAAAAGTAAGTTTAATGAATTTTACTGAAAACAGTTTCTGTAATTTAAAAGTAAAACAACTAATGATTATCATAGATAAGAAAATACTAAAACTCTCTTACTTTTAAACTTTCTTTTTCTATTGGATGACATGTTACTATTGTACTCAAAGCGTTTGAGCTCTGTTTCATGCAATTCCCAGCTCTGCTGTTATAATTTTTTATGTTGTTATTCAGTATGAAATATGAAAGAACTTTTATTGTTACCCTTGAACATTTTAAGTCACCTTCAGAACATAATAATATATTAATACAAACTGATTATGTCTATTAACAAGGTGTCTTTGGCATATTTTAGATATATCCACATATCCACTGGAAAATGCCCCTATTGGACATAACAGACAATACAATATGGTACCATTTTGGCCTCCAGTTACCAACATGGAAATGTTTGTTACTGCTCCAGACAACCTGGGCTATACTTACGAAGTTCAATGGCCAAGTAAGTACTGAAAATGTATTTTTACTGTGGAAATTTCCAAAATCAAACTTGTTACCTTTAAAGTAATCTCAGTTTTCTGAGATAAAATAACCCACAGCTTTCCACTATGATTAAATAGCTTTGTTTGAATTTTTATTTGGGGATAAAGAGAATGAATTTAAAATTTGTTGGGACCCCATTCTGACCTGGTTGAGCTGGTTACACAGCACACTATTTCGTTTAATACTTACAACCCTCTGAGGAAGGTATTAAAATCCTCATTTTACAAATAAGGACGATGCGATGAGAGTAATTATCAAAGATCACCTTTGTAGAAGCACAGAGAATGAATTTTGAGCTTAGCCCTGTAAAATATGCCCTGTGTAATATACTCTTATTTTTCTACTACATGAACGTGCTTCTAGTTGTTTATCTTAAAAGACATGAAGTGAGACACTCTGAGCTGTTTTAAGAGAGGTTGTGAAATTCAAAATCTCCTGGTTTAATTTTAAATCCTTTTATTAACCAAGGCAATGGGGTACAGTGGAAGAGCACGGAGTTTGGATCCTGAAATATCTGGGCTCCAAAATCAGCTCCACCATCTAATGACCTTGGGCAAGTGATTTAAACACTGAGCCATCATCTCTTCACCTTCAGAACACATATAATAACTATCCCAATAGGATGCAGTCATTATGAGAAATTGGGGAGTGCTTTGAAGGTGCCAGGTGCTATAAAAGGCAATGTGGCCAATAAAAATTAAATACAAGGATTTTGTCAAGTGCCTGGAACAACGCCTACATTTAGGGTATCAATTTTGGCAACAATTTTACTATTTATTTTTTGCTCTCATTTTATTTTCAAACAGGTCGGAGTTTTAGTATTTCTGAGATTGTCACCATAGCAGTAGTGGCTGCATTATTACTGGTTGCAGTCATTTTTGCGGGCACTTCTTGTCTGATTCGTGCCAGAAGCAACATGGATGGAGCAAATCAGCCTCTCCTTACTGATCAGTATCAACACTACATTGAAGAATATGAAAAAATCCATAATCCTAACCAGTCTGTGGTCTAGTGACAATTGTAAATTCTCATATGCATTTGAATCATAAAAACCACATGCTTAGAAAATAATAGGTTGAGTTACTAACTGTAATTTCTTTACTCTGTTACTTCCTTCCTTGTGCATGTGCATATTGGAATTACAATCTCCAGATATTATTTTCCAGAACTGGGGAAAGTCACGATATTTTCAATGGTTTCTAGTTTTTCAGTTCTACTTAAAAAAAGTGTGTGTGTGTGTAGGGGGGGCGGGGATGGAGGGCTTCCCTGGTGGCTCAGCTGGTAAAGAATCTGCCTGCAGAGGGTGGGAAGATTTGGGAGAATGGCAATGAAACATGTAAAATATCATGTATGAAACGAGTTGCCAGTCCAGGTTCGATGCACGATACTGGATGCTTGGGGCTGGTGCACTGGGACGACCCAGAGGGATGGAATGGGGAGGGAGGAGGGAGGAGGGTTCAGGATGGGGAACACATGTATACCTGTGGCGGATTCATTTTGATATTTGGCAAAACTAATACAATTATGTAAAGTTTAAAAATAAAATAAAATTAAAAAAAAAAAAGAATCTGCCTGCAATGCAGGAGACATGGGTTCAATCCCTGGGTTGGGAAGATCCCCTGGAGAAGGGAAAGACTATCCACTCCAGTATTCTGGCCTGGAGAATTCCATGGACTACAGTGCATGGGGTCTCAAAGAGTCAGACACGAGTGAGCAATTTTCACTTTAAAATGGTAGGTTGTACCAATTCCATGGTATTTAAACAAATATGAAGATTTGGGGCATGTTTTAAAATTTTAAAGATCAACAAAATGGCAATCTAAATAATTTGCTGTACTTTGTTTATATTGGAAAGAAAAACTATGATTAATAGTAAACTGATTAAAATACATGAGTAGGACTTATTTATGAAGCAGAAACAGACTCACAGACATAGAAAACAAACTTATGGTCACCAAAGCAGAAAGGGGATAGGTGAGGGATAAATTAGGAGTTGCAATTAGCAGACACAAACTAGCATATAAAAAACAGATAAACAGCAAGGTCATACTGTATAGCATGGGGAACTGTATTCAATATCCTACAATAAACTATAATGAAAAAGTTTTATATATATATAAAAAGTTTTATATATATATATATATATAAAAAGTTTATATATATATGTATATAAAATTGACTCACTTTGCTGTATACCAGAAGCTAACACTGTAAGTAAGCTATACTTCAATAAGTTGTTTTTTTTTTTAAATGACTAGGCATTTCTACAATGTTAAGATGTAAATACATTTCCATTCCTTGGCAGTGACCAACACATATAAAGGAAACTACATTTGTAGTTTAAGTTAATCATGTGACATTATAAATGGGATCCTAATTAACTTTTTAAAACTGATCTTCCTCTTAAGGTTCAAGGCCACAGAAAAATCACAATCTTTGTCACATTTTGGAGAGGTAAAAGCTTTACTTTGTAAAAAGGAAGTTAATAGTGCCTGTACTTGAACTGTGTTCTCCTATCTGTCAATTGATTGACAAAAGAACTACCCATCCATGTTTCACCTCCCACTTCCTCTTAGAGGCCCACAAGGAGGCATAAGGCAGAGAAAATGCATCATTGTGCTCTACAAATAACATCAGTTCATTGTGTTTAATTCAAATATCACTGTCTCTCATTTAGCAGCCTGCTATATGTTTTCAAAAAAAATATTACTTCACAAGTCCCTCATTGTACAATTCTGCAAGAATGTCATTCATTAATTTCTTCCTATCTTTTAACAAAATATTTTTTCTCTTTTTGATCTTGTATTACTAAAATTATATTCCCAATGAAGAACTCTTATAGGCTAGTTATAGAGGGCAAACATTTTAATTAAAATGAAATTTTAAAAAGAAATAATATCACTAATAATCATGCACTATAGAAAATGGGCAGTCTGACATTCCCATCTCAATAAACAGAAACAAGACTAAAGTTATATACACCTGATTGGTTATTGGGTTTCCCTATATTAAACAATCTTCAGGCTATGTATACAAGATATTCAAAATGTGTTAGCAAAAGAGAATGTGTATAATAATAGCATTGTTCTAACTTTCAAAGAGCATCACTGGGTTCTCGCAAATACATTTTGACTTATTAAAACATTATATATTCAAAGCTTTTCAGATAAATTATTTTATAATGTAAGATTTATTAATATTTTATAAAAAACATCAATGAAACTGAATTCTTCACTTCATATTTTTGGAGATTTATTGAGTACTCATTTCATAGACATGTATTAAGCACACACTATGGATTTGAGGAGGGGAAAGTCAAGAACATGCATTGAGACGATACCTGACTTGGGTCTTAAGAATACCAGTGAGTTTGCCAAACATTAGAGTATGTGTTAGGTGCTCATTCGTGTCCTACTCTTTGCAACCCCATGGACTGCAGCCCCACTAGGCTCCTCTGTCCATGGAATTCTCCAGGCAAGAATACTGGAGTGGATAGTCATTCCCTTCTCCAGGGGACCTTCCCAACCCAGAGATTGAACCCAGATCTCCTGTATTGCAGGCAGATTCTTTACTGTCTGAGCCACCAGAGAAGCCAGATATTAAAGTAGAGAAAGGCATTTCATATGGAAGTCACAGCATGAGCAAAGTCACAGGAATTTGAAAGAACATGGAAAATTCAGAAATATAAAACAGGTCAGTGTGGTTGGACCATAGTTTTCATGGAGGGGAGTAGAGAGATAAATTGGGAATAAAATCAGTCGTATGTGCAATACTAAGAAATTTGGAATTCATTCTATCTGTCCCAAAACATAAGCATTAAATCTAAGAAATCCTAGAATCCTATTATGTTGATAATTTTACCCTAAAAGTGCTGCTTTATTTTTCTTTTACTCAAGGACTTATTTCTATTTATTTACAGCTCTGTAAGAGCTTAGGACTTAGCTTGATCAAGTGACCATTACTCCTTCTATAAAATGCTGTATTATTTATTGCAAATAATATTTTTTTGCAATCTTGGAGATTTTCCATTGTTCTCAGTCCTCCAGGCCGCTTATAGAACATAGTAAATGACATTATTATGCACTCACTGGAAAGCACATTGCACACCACTTAAATCCAGTTTCCTATTGCATAAGCAGCCACTGCATGCCAATGCCACAAACTGAGCTGAGCTTTACAGTCTAAACAGAGTGTGTAAAAATGTCTGATTGAACCTTCCTATAAAATCGAGAATGAAAAGCTATTACTTTTGTATTCCTCTGAAGTTATGTTCTGTCTTCTTTCCTATAAGCAGATCTCAAAGGTGGTGCTCACTTACATCTCCATATAATCTTTAAAACTGGAGGCAGAGGAAAAGATCTGTCTAGTAAAATAACTGTTCCAAGGACTGGTCATAAGATAGCTGTTCTGAGCTCAGTCCATGAAGACCCAATAACAGCATGTATTTTTTTCTTTGCCATTTCCTAGTTAAAATTGTTACACAAGCAACCAACCAATGGAAGATCAAATTGGGTAGAGACAGATAATATGAACTTTAAAAAAGAAAAAAAATATTTAAATATATTAACAAACCAAGAACAGAGCTTGGAATGAAAGAGATGACATTTAAAAGGAATAATACAAAGTCTCGCACTTTGAAAGCATAATCAAAAAATTAAATGGGATTATAAGACAGAAACTAGAAGGAGATTTTAGTGAATTTCAAGGTCAATATAAGGCAATAGTGCAATGTAGCCAATAAAGGTGCTATGTGATTGACAAAGAAGAAAGAGATACTATGGAAGTGCTATGGTATTATGCTTCATTAGTACAGAAAAGAAATCTGTGGTGTCTGAGTCACATCTGGAATATTCATTTGACTTAAAGTCCATGGTTTAAGAGGAACATTGACCAACTGGAACATGTCCATTTAAGTGATACAATGATATAATCACTAGCCCAAGACAGACACTTGGAACTCACCTTTGAATTCTACCCCTGGTGGCTCAGACTGTAAAGTGTCTGCCCGCAATGTGGGAGACCTGGGTTCGATCCCTGGGTCAGGAAGATCCTGTGGAGAAGGACATGGCAACCCACTCCAGTACTTTTGCCTGGAAAATTTCATGAACTAAGGAGCCTGATAGGCTACAGTCCATGGGGTCGCAAAGAGTCGGACCCAACTGAGCAACTTCACTTTCACTTTTACTCCTTGGAAGGAAAATTATGACCAACCTAGATAGCATATTAAAAAGCAGAGATATTACTTCGCCAACAAAGGTCCATCTAGGCAAAGCTATGGTTTTTCCAGTGGCCATGTATGGATGTGAGAGCTGGACTGTGAAGAAAGCTGAGCACCGAAGAATTGATGCTTTTGAACTGTGGTGCTGGAGAAGACTCTTGTGAGTCCCTTGGACTGCAAGGAGATCCAACCAGTCCATCCTAAAGGAGACCAGTCCTGGGTGTTCATTGGAAGGACTGATGCTGAGACTGAAACTCCAATACTTTGGCCACCTCATGCGAAGAGTTGATTCATTGGAAAAGACCCTGATGCTGGGAGGGATTGGGGGCAGGAGGAGAAGGGGACAACAGAGGATGAGATGGCTGGATGGCATCACAAACTCAATGCACATGAGTTTGGGTGAACTCCGGGAGATGGTGATGGACAGGGAGGCCTGGCGTGCTGTGATTCATGGGGTCGCAAAGAGTTGGACATGACTGAGCAACTGAACTGAACTGAATTCTACTGATCCTCACATCCATTGAATTCATAATGTTGTTAATACAGCCAGTATCTATAGAGCATTATATCCTGGGCACTGAACCCATCATCTAAGACAAAGGTGCTCATTTGGTGAACAATTTACCCCCAGGAGACAGTTGAGGGCTTGGGGAACCACAGACATCTAGTGGGTATAGGCCAGGGGTACTACTAAACATCCAACAATGCACAAAACAAATCAAATTATCCAGCCAAAATAATATATATATATATGCAGCCCAAAATGTCAGTAGTACCGAAGTAAAGAAGACTTGATCTAAGGCTACAAGTGTAAACAAATTTCATAATGCTCATAGCTCCGCAGAGCTCGGGATCTAGTGAAAGAGAATGACAAAACCTATGCATGGTTTTAGGAATGCATTATTTTCTCACAACTAGGAAGTTTGAAAGACAGCCCAAGGTAAGTAAGATAGCACAATGATGCCTTCAGGAGGACAGGCTGTTTATAATTTTTCTCCATCACCTTTAACATGTAGGTTTTACCTTTTTACTTTTACTATCAGTACTGTAAAATGGCTACTACATCTTTGTACTTTATCCCACATAGAAATATTTTTTATTTGGAAATGAATAGCATCCCGAATTCTGCCTATATCACATTAGAAGTTTATCACATGGAAGGAAAATATAGAAAATTGAGGGAGTTTTTGTTGTTGTTGTTGTTGTTGGTTGTGGTTTATGCTTCAGTTGGTTACCATCCTGAATAATATCTGACACCTAACTGTAAGGGATAGAGAGAGAGAAACTGGAATTGTGGCAGCTGGGAGCATTGCCACGGCAACAAACAAGCACTCAATATACCTAAAAATTGTAGAAGGAAAGAAACACACAGTGTGCTTTTATTTTAAAAAATCTGGTGTGGGGGGGTGCATCTAATTTAGATGGGTGATTAAAGATGAGCTAAAGAATTAAGCTGAAACCTGGAGGATGAGAAAATTGCTGGAAAAGTTAATTGAACAGGCTATGATAAAAGCTGAATCCTCATTAGCCACAGTAGCACGTTAAAACATGCTACCTCTAAAATTTTTTAAAGGTAAGAAGTTTAACTATGCTCTTTAGAAATAAGGAGGCAAAATCAGAAGAATCAACTTGAAGAGCTGAAAATTACTGTATCTAGGAAGTATGAGTTGTATATGGGAAAGACTGGAGCAAAGGGACTTTTATAGTCCTTCATGAAACTTGACTTTTTGAAAGGAGGTTTAAAAGAAAAGAGGGACTTCTATTTTGAAATCTTGGTAAAGAATGACTGCCACTAAGCAGAAATTTATTCTTATTTTCCCCTATGAAATAGGAAACTTTAGACTTTTAATTTTGGAAAGAGTTTAAGAACAAACAATGAGTAAAATCTGTCATGGCTTTCAAATGGAAACTGTTAGCAAAATGAGCAAGACAGGTTATCAATCAATTAGATTAAGTAAATTACACATGGAAATATACTCTTGTATTTTTTATGTAGACTTCAAAATAGATCTTCCGACACGTGCTAAAATGTATTTCTGCAGTGTTCTTTCCTGCTAGTCTTCGGATTTGGTCAGACTTTCATTAAGGTGAAAGTGAAAGTCACTCAGTCCTCAGTCATGTCGGACTCTTTGCAATTCCATGGACTGTCCATGGAATTCTTCAGGCTAGAATACTGGAGTGGGTAGCCTATCCCTTCTCCAGTGGATCTTCCCAACCCAGGAATCAAACCAGGGTCTTCCACACTGCAGGCAGGTTCTTTTCCAACTGAGCTATCAAACAAGGTCATTGCATCTGCTAAAAACTGAACAGACTCTTACCACAAGGTGGCAGCTTTGAACACATTTCAAAATGTTGATTATGGACATCAAATGTTTCCAACTGAAATGAACAGTGAAGACATCTGCTCTTTCTCTTCTGGTTTAAAAAAAAAATGTTCATGTGATCCTTGAAAGGCAGAAGAAATGCAGTTTTTCATTTTGGTGGAAAAATGGCCTGTGAGATTAATAATCTCCAAATGGCTGAAATTCCCAACTGAATTATAATGACAAAAAATGTGTCTTCTTATTGACTAGAACTCTTGTATACATTATCCTCCTTCATCACGATCACTTATCATGAGGCCCTTCTGGGCCACAAAATGAAGAGTGAGTGGCAGATCACCCAAATGGTTTCATATACAATAGATAATTATGCCAGCACCAAAGACACTGATAATTTGTGACAAGGGTTAAAGGGCTAGTCCACTATGGGAATCAGCTCCACTCAGCCACTGAGACTACACATAATGAAAGTCATGGCTAACTTTGCAAATGTGCACCTTAAAGCTGTCAAAGAAAAATGACAAGAAAGCTAAAAAGAGTATCAATTCATTTTACCTTACTTTGAAAAGAACCCAAGCTAGACAATAGATGCAAAAATACAATGAACTCCTGCATAGTCTCCTACATTTAACAACTGTCAATACTTTGTGCATTTTTGTCACTCTATTTTCATATTACCCATTAACATATTATGATTAATATTTTCTTGGACAAAGTTGAAAGTTAAGTAGCATATACCATGACCAACATTTGTCCCTATTTCTGTGTGTCCCCTAAGAAGAATGGCATCCTCTTACATAACCACAATCCAATTGTCAATTTCAGGAAATTTAACATGGATTCAACACTATATTCCAATATATAGTCCATGGGAAATTGTCCCAAAAGAGTAATTTTTTTAAATAACCAATTTAATACTTAAAACAAGAAATACTATATTTTAGTATGATATAAGAATGTTAAATACATGAGGAAAACTTATCTAAATCAAGTTGAATAAAACTAAGTAAACCCAAAGAGTAGAAAAACAGTGGGGAACTGCTACTAAATTCCTTTTTAGAAAAGTACTCAACATCTGATTGAAATAGGTAAATTATATGACCAACTCTGAACCCAGACAGCCCTAGGAAGGCCTCGTGCCTCTTCTATTTATTAGCAATATGTCATTGAGCAAGTTGCATTACTTTTCTATGCTGCAGTTTTGTTATCTGTAATAGAAGGGCAGTTTTGTTTGTTTTTTCTTTTCAAAATAAAAATTTTTAAAACATTAAAACCGACTTTATATGGTGAGTGCATTTCCCCATGGCTGGAATGCAGTAGGTGCTTAATAAATTTTATCTTTCATTCCTAGCATCTTGAAAACTTAACTCTTCCCAACAACCTCCCTAAAACTAGCAAAAAAGAATTTCTGCTCCGACGTTAAACTTCATGGTTCACGATGCCATGTTGCACACTGGTTTCCAACTGAATGCTCTCATCCCACTGCCATCAAGGGGCATGTCACAGCTAATTATCTGTCATCACGCCCTGTTGCATAGGCAGTACCCTGCCTGCTGCTGCTGGGACCTCGGTGCTGTCTGTTGATTCATTTG
Organism: Bubalus kerabau; assembly: GCF_029407905.1. Taxonomy (NCBI): domain Eukaryota; kingdom Metazoa; phylum Chordata; class Mammalia; order Artiodactyla; family Bovidae; genus Bubalus; species Bubalus kerabau. The sequence goes on along the minus strand of NC_073627.1, from coordinate 97,119,232 downwards.
CATCCCCTCCTGAGTGTCTCTGCTCTGTACGGATCACACAGAATGAAGCCCAGGGGCCATCTAGCAGGCCCATCTGAATTGTGGAACATATCTAAAGCCCCTCCTCATTACTTAGTGAGTAATGTGGGGGATGTTCGCTGGTTCACACACCCTGGCAATGCAAACGGTCATCTGCTGCCTCATCTGCTTTTCTGCGTCTGGGGTGCAGGACCAGATCGGTGGAGGAACTTTGCTAGCACTTATGCAAATAGCTATGGGAGTTCCTGGGTTTGGCAACATTTCCTTTCTGAAGCCTCATTTGTGGCTACACCGTCTGCCTCTTTTGTGCTTCCACAATTTTGTGAGGAGACCTCAGAATACATCTCTCCCATATTCATGTTGTATTTATGTCAATACATTTAATCCACCCTGTTTAATGACTGTTGATGTGTCTGTTTAAACCCTAAAAGAACATATTTTTAAGATACAATCAGATTACATATAACTAATTTTCCAAATTAAGGAGAGTGTATTCTCCAATTTAAAGTACATAAATAAAATGTTAATATGTGTATAGACATACAACAATGAGTCCGAAACTGTTAGGCATGCACATGTAATATCATAATTTCATACCAATACTGTATTCTTCCAAATACATTACATCATACATACTTAAAAAAAAAATTTTGATTCAAATTTTTAAAATTATTTTCAACCAACTTCATAGTACGACTATGGATCAGCAACAGCACATTAATAAATGACAAAGATACAATTTAATCTTGATACAAATTCTTATTCCATTAATGAAGTTTCTCAACTTTTCTTCTTTTCTGCATGTTGTGCTACAATTTTTAAAAATTTTTATAAATTTTGTAATTTAGGAGATACTCCTATAAAAACTAAATTCAAGGTTTGCTTTAAAAAGAAGGAAAAAATAAAGATTTAGAAATAAGCCATCACTGTAGAGGAGCTTGATCCATAATATAAGGAACTGGGAAAAGCTCTGCAAATATGATACTTAAAACTGATTTCCTCTAGGTGGCAGTATGGTCCCAGAACTTAAACCTTAACTGTAATGAAAAAGAGCTCCAAAAAATAATTGCTTATTACCAGTCCATGCTATTTATACATTTGAAAGATTTTTTTCTTTTGAAAACTAAGCTAAATTTACAACTGTGAATGTTCATCTGCAGATGACATAGTGGATTTTGTACTAGAAAGAATAAAATGTGGCTATATTTCAGCACACATACATTGTTTTCCATATCTTTGTTGGCACTGTAAGATCTTAACATTCATTTTTGGATACTATAATTTATTTTCTTCTTTATGTAGACATTAACACAGTTATAAAAATTCAATAAACTTTATCTTAGATAATTACTGATATCCTTTACAATAATTGGACTCAATTCAGTAATGCTCACTGGCACAGAGTCTTGAATTATATCTTATCACCAACTGTGTAGATTTGTTTAGTTAGACAAACAGAATTTTAAAAGCAACACAAAAACATACAAAGATTCTAATGAGTATGTAGTTGATGTGTATCCCAAAATGTACTGTATTGAAACACTAGAATCCCCAATTCCTCAGCCATAAAAAAATTCTTCTTTCTTCTCTGCAAATTAAGCTTCCCCAGTTACCTGTATATCATCCTGATGCCTCCCCGTGATCAGACTCAGAATAACAGTGACACATATTCACCCACAGATTTAGAGCCTTCCAGAAATTCACTACACCTTACCGTTTAATTTTTCTCCAAACTTTATTTTAAAAACATCAAATCCTCAAAAAACTGAAAAAGCAAAACAATGAAACACTTCATTCATCTCACTAGTTACTAACATTTTATGACATGTTTTAGCTCTCTAAACATGCACTTTGGCATTTAATTTTTAGTAGAACATATTTCTGAGGAATAGAAAACTCTTGTTAATCAAAAACTTCCGTGACTGTAAATAAGCCTGACAGTTATTCACGATGTCTTCAGTCTAATTATTATACTATATGACACATTAAGGGTTCCTGAATATATGAGTGTGTCTAGTTGCCTACTAGGATGATTTGTAGTCCCCAGAAAGGGCTGGAAACCTGAATCAGACAGATAAACATACGGTGCAATCACGAAACACTAAGAGGATCTTTGCAGTGCCTTCCTGAGCTCACACTACAGAGCAAGCACCACCTCTGTCTCCTCTGAACATTCAGATCACCTCACGATTTACACCATTAACATTCCTCTGTGAACTGAGGAGGGAGAAATTACAGAGAGGGCTAGATGGCCTGCATTACCAATCTATACAGGTCTGGAAGACATCACTGGAAAATTCAGAAAAAATGGTTCTAATGACCTTACAGACAGCTCCTAGCAAAATGTAGAGGGGTCTCTCTCTGATCAAATGAGATGAGAATTTTTTTTTTTAATGAAACTAAACTCTATTATAGAATTAAAGCTGTCACTGTATATTTTTTCATTAACAGTCTGAATGGCTGACAAATGATTAGCCTGTGCTGGGCCCTAAATCTCAGTCCTACTCAATTTGCTTCCATAGCTCTGTGGCCAACTCTATTGACCATGTCTCTTTCACAGTTAAGGTGAAAGTTCATGTATCAAAGTTCCCCAGAGAGTAAGATTGAAACTATGCTCACTTTTTTGGGAGGCTTTATTTTGCACTTTGTCTAAACATATAAAGATAAATATCTCTCTCTGCCTAAACAATAGCTTTTTGGTTTTTGTTTCTTTTTAATAACTCAGGAGATCTCTATATTAATTATTTTACGAGTTTAAAATTCTGTTTTAGTTTCCTACTTGCCTCTTAACAAATCACTACTACAAAACTGATGGGTTGTAAACAACACAAATTTACTCTCCCACTTTTGGGAAGACAGATATCCAGAAGTAGTTGTGCTGGACAGAAACTGATGTGTAGGCAGGACCATGCTTGCTCCCTTAGGAAGTTTTACAGGAAGATCGCTTTTCTTGTCTTCTCCAGTTTCAAGAGTTTTCCTCCCTGCTTCCCTTGGCTCATGGTCCCTTCCTCCATCTCTGTAGCCAAAAGCATACACGTTCTTGCTCTGATTTTGCTCTGCCACCTGGCCTTCGTCTCCCCTGTCAATCTCCCTCTGCCTTTCTCTTAGGGTATTTCTGACCATACTCAGAGTCCTCTCAGATAATCCAGGATAACCTCTCCCCATGTCAGGATCCCTAACTTTATCACAACTGCAAAATCCATTTGTCATAGAAGGTAACATTCATAGATTCCAGCTATTAGGATCTAGCTACCATGGGAGGCTCTTTTTCATCCTACCACAAATACTTTCTTTGTACACCCATTTTGGGAAATTGGCTCAGTTATTACCAACAGAGAAAAATGAACCCAGCTCCAAATTTTTCATTTTTCTTCATTAAACTGCCATGAAAAGCTTATACTTAGTCTCTTTTCTGGCAATGAGAGAAGATGCTGAATCAAGATGGTAAAAAATACAGAAGGATTCTGCTCTGTCCTCATAAATCTTCCATAGGGATGTCCCTCATGCTCCAGTGGCTAAAACTCCAAGTTCCCAATGCAGGGGGCCAGGTTTGATCCCTGGTCAGGGAACTATATCCCACATGCCACAGCTAAGACCCAGCATGACCAAATAGATAATATTTTTTAAAAATAAACTTCTACCAAATCTCCCCACCCTAGTATACTGTATTGGTGTTTTTCTTTCTGGCTTACTTCACTCTGTATAATAGGCTCCAGTTTCATCCACCTCATTAGAACGGATTCAAATGTATTCTTTTTAATGGCTGAGTAATACTCCATTGTGTATATGTACCACAGCTTTCTTATCCATTCATCTGCTGATGGGCATCTAGGTTGCTTCCATGTCCTGGCTATTATAAACAGTGCTGCGATGAACATTGGGGTACATGTGTCTCTTTCCCTTCTGGTTTCCTCAGTGTGTATGCCCAGCAGTGGGATTGCTGGATCATAAGGCAGTTCTATTTCCAGTTTTTTAAGGAATCTCCACACTGTTCTTCATAGTGGCTGAACTAGTTTGCATTTGGGAGAATGGCATTGAAACATGTGTAATATCATGTATGAAACGAGTCGCCAGTCCAGGTTCGATGCACGATACTGGATGCTTGGGGCTGGTGCACTGGGACGACACAGAGGGAGGGTGTGGGGAAGGAGGAGGGAAGAGGGTTCAGGATGGGGAACACAGGTATACCTGTGGCGGATTCATTTCGATATTTGGCAGAACTAATACAATATTGTAAAGTTTAAAAATAAAATTAAATTTAAAAAATAAAAGAAATTAAAAAAATAAATAAATAAACTTCTATGGAATCAAGATGGGTTTATTTGTCACAGCTTTCACAAGAAAAGTAACCCACTTGCCCTTATTAAAATCTTTCTGAATTAAGGAGGGTCCTGGGGGGCACCCATAGTCCAATGCTTTTTGCAAAGTGCAAACTCTCCTTAGGTCATCTCAACCATTCTTTATGCTACTAATTCCCAAACTGTCTATAGTTCACCCTAGCCACTGCTGTGAGCTTCAGTTCCATATAATGAGCTGCAGGTTAAACAAATCCATCTGACTGACTCTCAAGAACTTCAAACTCTATATAACCAAAATGGAACTATTTCTTTTCTCTACATTAAAATGCCTCATCTTTCTTTACCCTGTGACTCAGTTAAAATTGCCACCATCTATGAGAAGTTTAGGAAGAAATCTGGGAGTCATTTTGGGTTCTTCCTTTCTCTTTCATCCTCCAGTCAGCTACCCCATCTTTGTAATTCATCCACACCATTTCTGCTCATTCATCCTCTAATTCTCCTCTCTTTCTCTGATCCTTTTAACACTGACTATGTAAGAAAAGTCTTAGATATTTTCACTTTGTGACATTTTCAGTATATTAACAAGGGGAAAAAAGCCAAATCAGTTATAAAACGTAGAGTATATATTAAACACTTAATTTGAATAGTGTTCTCAAAAGAGAATTTCCCTGGTGATGTAGTGGCTAAGACTCTGTGCTCCCAATATGGTGGGTGGGGTTGGGGGCGGTGGGGAGGATCAATCCCTTTTCAGGGAACTGGATCCCACAGGAAGCCAACTAAAAATCCCACATGCCACAGTGAAGATCAAAGATCCCACGAGCCACAACTAAGACCCAGCAGAATCAAATAAATATTTTTTAAAAATGCATGTGAAACTGATTCATGAAACAATGACAGGTCTTACAAAAATTCAGGCTATATTACAAGAAATATAGCTAATATTGGAACATGAATTTAAAATCATTTGATACTGTATTCTTGCAAACCTGTCAGTGTTTATCTGAGTCTGAATGTATAATCTCATGTGGAGATGATATTTAAAAAACCTAAACTTGAAGTCCTTGGTGAATGTGAGTACAATAGCACCTGGCCTTTCTGTAATTTCCGTCTGTACTGCCTCTGAATCATCAATGGTGAGGTTGGAGATAGATGAGCCCCTAGGCTGAACAGCTGGTGTTTGTCAAATGAAGTAAAATTGAAGCTTTATTCTTACCCAGACACTCCAAAGACAAAGCTAGTGGAGAAGCTGAGCTCTGCTGAAGCAAAGAGATAAGAGGACCACTCCTGAGGTCAAAGAAAACGTCACTGTCTAGTCATTTTGTTAATTTCTATAACTAAACTTTAAAAATCAATTTTACTTGAGACACAGTTTATACATAATAAATAGATACTGCTACTGCTAAGTCATTTCAGTCGTGTCCGACTCTGTGCAACCCCATAGACGGCAACCCACCAGGCTCCCCTGTCCCTGGGGTTCTCCGGGCAAGAACACTGGAGTGGGTTGCCATTTCCTTCTCCAATGCAGAAAAGTGAAAAGTGAAAGTGAAGTAGCTCAGTCGAGCCTGACACTCAGCGACCCCATGGACTGAAGCTTTCCAGGCTTCTCCGTCCATGGGATTTTCTAGGCAAGAGTACTGGAGTGGGGTGCCCTTGCCTTCTTTGAATAAATAGATACAGTCTAATGTTAAAAACAAAACAACAACAAAAAACTTCCCTGTCTGCATATGCTCAAAACGTTCCTTGAAGGTCAAAAGGGAAGGGGTGCCACCCTATAATAACTGTGGACATACCCCCCACAGGCCTCTGCAGTAAGATCCATTCTAACAAAAAGTTGTGCACACATGTTGGGAAGGATCCTAGGGCAGGTGAGGTGTGAAAAAAGAAACAGGATAATTGGTAAATAAAGATTGTCCTATAGAAGTGATTTAAATCACCTCTTTCCTGCGCTCCTTCTCATTAGAGAGGACACTCATACCCTTTCTCTCCACATGTGTATTTCTGCCTAGCTTCACTCTTAAATAAGCAAACTGTTTCCCTGTATGGTTTCCCACTTATTGTGCTATGTCTCTAATAATAAACTTTGTACTTGTTTTTATAGTTTTTGCCTCTTTGAAGCATTCTTGCTTTTAAAAGGAGGCAAGAGCCCAGGACCACTTTGCTTCTAGCCTCTAGCCCTTGGTGGTCTAGTGGCTATAATTCCTGGGTTTCCGTCCAGGCTGCTGCTGCTGCTAAGTTGCTTCAGTCGTGTCCGACTCCGTGCAACCTTATGGACAGCAGCCCACCAGGCTCCTCCACCCACAGGATTCTCTAGGCAAAAATACTGGAGTGGGTTGCCATTTCCTTCCCCTCCATCCAGGCTGCTCAGGTTCAATTCCTGGGCAAGGAACTAAGATCTCTCTTCAGGACTGCTCACTGCTATCTCTCTGAGATCAATGGGACCCAAAGCTTGATCAACCAAAGCCTCTTTCCTCCTCACAGTTATCCTCTTCTCGACCAAGAGACTGATGTATTAAACCTTAACCATCTCCCTGCCTCACAAAGGACAATCAGGCACTTGCCCTCTTCTCAGTATAGTGTCCTCAGCCAGGCTTCTGGGACCAGTCTGGGATCGCTCTGCAGACTTGTCATCTGTCTCTGCTGCTTTTCTAAAGCTTAAGTTCTAGGATTACAAACTACTTGCTTTTTTGAAAGACCGATGCTTTTTCTTACTTCAGCGCTATGGTTCACGATATCTTCTCTGGTCCATCATCTCTGCTGCTAACTACTTCTCATGCAAGAATCCTCCAAGCCAGGTATCCTTCCCAGAGCCGCACCTCCTCTAGACTCCCCTCTTCAACACAATTTCCCCAAGGCATAGCTTTGGCAATTTCAATGTAAGCAGCCTCACAATATTGCATGTTCTTTGAGGGCAGAAATCATGTCTTACTTATTTTTGTGACCAGATACCCCGAAGGTTACCTGCTGCTGCTACTGCTAAGTCACTTCAGTAGTGTCCAACTCTGTGCAACCCCATAGACGGCAGCCCACCAGGCTCCCCTGTTCCTAGGATTCTCCAGACAATAACACTGGAGTGGGTTGCCATTTCCTTCTCCAATGCATGAAAGTGGAAAGTGAAAGTGAAGTCACTCAGTCCTATCCGACCCTCAGCGACCCCATGGACTGCAGCCTTCCAGGCCCCTCTGTCCATGGGATTTTCCAGGCAAGAGTACTGGAGTGGGGTGCCATTACCTTCTCCTGCTGCTGCTGCTAAGTCGCTTCAGTCATATCGGACTCTGTGCGACCCCACAGATGGCAGCCCACCAGGCTCCCCATCCCTGGGATTCTCCAAGCAAGAACACTGGAGTGGGTTGCCATTTCCTTCTCCAATGCATGAAAGTGAAAAGTGAAAGTGAAGTCGCTCAGTCGTATCCGACTCCTAGCGACCCCATGGACTGCAGCCCACCAGGCCCCTCCATCCATGGGATTTTCCAGGCAAGAGTACTGGAGTGGGGTGCCATTGCCTTCTCCATAGCACAATATAAAAACATGTAGACTCTCAAACTGAACAAAACTGAGTCCGGCGAACTTGAAGGACAGGCTTTCACATCTGCTAAATTCCACCAGGTGGCACTATTTATTTTCAGTAGAGATCCAATCACAAAACTGGAAAGAAGTACAGTGTATTTGTATCCCATGCACGTATATGTGTGTGTATGGAACTCTTTTCACGCTACCCATTTATACTAATGCAACATACGGACAGTCAATTTTGGTACCTTTTTGATCTTTTCAAAAGCAAAGTTGAAAAAAATATTAAATTACCAGGCAGTTATTAGAGTCAATCTTCCTGAACAAAAAGGGACCTGGTCTCCTTTTCATTTATAGTGTTATTACTCAAAGGTTTTGAAGAGTAGACAGGACAGTGAATCTCTACTCTTGAGATCATTCAAGTCATTCCCAACTAGAGAGACAGGAGGATAGAAAGATTGGAGGGGGGCAGGTTACAAGCAAAGAGCCCTTGCTATGTATGAATTTAAGGATTCATAATTTTAAGTATAAAATCTGGATAATGATGCTTACCTTTAAAATCTGATGTTAAAAGCCTACACACTATGTAACCTATGATAAAGTACCTGGCACAGTAAAGAAACCGAAGATGTGGATGATGGTTATTATCAGAGAAATTAGATGGATCAAAAACATAAATTTCATCTGCTCTCAAAGTTCATTAAAAGATAATGTGAAGCATACTAAAAAGTTGAAGAGTTTATTTGAGGAAAAAAAAAAAAAAAAAAACCCAGCAGGAATCAGGGCAAGCCAAATCACCAAACAGGAAGGAGTTAGGAGCACTCTGCAGAGAAGAGCCAGGAGGAAGACTTTTAGAGAGAAAGGGGAGGGGAGGAAGGCAAGGAAATTGGTTGATTGGCTATAGCTTAAAGCCTAGTTGGTGCAGTGGTAAAGAATCTGCCTGCAACGCAGGAGATGCAAAGATGCAGGTTCAATCTCTGGTTCGGGAAGATCCCCTGGAATAGAAAATAGTACCCTACTCCAGTATTCTTGCTGGAAAAATTCCATGGACAGAGGATCCTTGTGGGCTACAGTCCACGGGCTCACAAAGAGTCGGATGCAACCAAGTACTGGCTTTTCATTTTCATGATTAAAGCTGAGTTGGCTGTTTGTAATTGTCTGTCCTCAGCTTTTTAATTTTGTAACCTTGAGGCACTTACAAGCTGAGATTTTGCTTTGCTTAGGTAGACTGTCATGGTATTACAGCCACATTTGTCTAAAGGCCTCCTGGTTTGATTACTTTAGCAAATTTAAAGAATTCAAACTGCTTTTGGTTTCAACAGACTGCCTGGCTTAGAATCTGTTTCACCTGCTGCTTTGATGTTTAACATGTCACGCAAGCCTATTTTTCTCAGTTGTAAAATGAACCTTGCGGCAATCTCTGCCACATGTGACTGCTAGGGGGACTGACTTAAAAATTAGTCATTAAAAAGAAATAATCATTAGTCTAATGGTAATGGTGAAGCAAGAGTGAGTCTAGGATGTAGCCTATTACTTGCCCAAACCTCTATCCATTAATCTCATACTATGATCTAAATCTGAAATTTCAGTTTAGAATGCTGATCCCGCCAGTGATGTTGAATTCAGATAATTAGGTTTAACCCTTTCAATGGGGCTGAAAAATGGAACTTAATGTATGTTTTATGCCTTTTATCTCCAGTAAGAAGGTGTTCTTTCCCTTTAAGGAAGCAAAGCCTCATCTGCCTCATCTTTATATCTCCTGGGCAATTGCAACTATACAGATACTGCCTTAATTCCTATCCCAGAGCTTCCCTTAGTTGAGTGGAAAAAACTTTGAGTAACAATGTCATTGTCAGTGATAGTATTCTGTTTGGGAGTTCCGCCCTTCCTAATTATGTATGAGACACTTCTTTCTAAAATAAGAAATAGAAGAAACCAGGTGTCTTTTTAAACAAAAACTTAACCACCAAGAAAATCATTCTTTTTTAAGTCTTACTTATTAGTCACCAATGCCCACTTGGGTGTTTGACTACTAAGTATGCAGACTGCATACCACTTCCAGAAGTGGAACAGAAATCATGGGAAGTGAATATCTGAGCAATGAATATCTCCTTCAATAATTAGTGTTTAAAATATTAAAATTAATTAGAATTTATTCCTAAAATTCACAGTTACAGATTCATTCTTTAGGCTTAAGACCTTTGGCCCCAGATAAACATATATAAGGGCTTGCCTGATGGCTCAGCAGTAAAGAATATGCCTGCAATGCAGGAGACCTGGGTTTGATCCCTGGGTCCGGAGGATCCCCTAGAGAAGGAAAAGGCAACCCACTCCAGTATTCTTGCTTGGGAAATCCATGGACAGAGGAGCCTGGCAGGCTACAGTCCATGGGGCCACAAAGAGTCTGACAGGACTTAAACAACAACAAACATATACAAGGGCTAGTATACTTGATGCAATATCAGTTATTTGTATATAAATATGAGTAATCTTATCAGATCCTTTCCCCTCATAACGTTTTTAAAAGATAAGAATGGAGGAAGCATAAAGTCTCCAAAAGCTGGAAGGCCAAGGAGAGGCTGTTTTGAGTACATTAGTTACTTGATTTTAAATATTCTCAACCATGCCCTAAAGTTCATGTTTTTAAGAGGGTTAATTACATTTTATAGGTAAAATGAAGCTCAGATAGGCCATATAAAATCAAATGACAGAGCTTACACAGGCAGAATCCTTGGAGATATTGCAGGCTCTGTTCCACACCATAGCAATAAAGCAAGCCACATGAATTTTTTGGTTTCCTAGTACATATAAAAGTTAAGTTTATACTGTACTGTAATCTATTACATGTGCAATAGCATTGTGTCTTTTAAAAACAACAATGTACATACAGTAATTTAAAAAGATTTCACTGCTAAAAAATGCTAATCATCACCTGTGCTTTCAGTGAGTCATCTTTTTGATGGTAGAGGTTGATGCCTCATTGTTTTTGACTGATCAAGGTGGCGGTGGCAGAAGACTGGGGTGGCCGTGGAAATTTCTTAAAATAAGACAGCAATGAAGTTTTGCATTTGCTGCATTAATTGACTCTTCCTTTCACAACCAATTTCTCTGTAACATACAATGCTGTTTGTCAGGATTTTCCCATAGAAAAACTTCTTTTTTTGTTTTGGCTGAACCACACAGCATGCAGGATGGATCCCATGCCCCCTGCAGTGGAAGCACAGAATCTTAACCACTGAACCACCAAGGAAGTTCCCAAACTTCTTTCAAAACTGGAATCAATCCTCTCAAATCCTGATGCTATTTTATTAACTAAGCTTATGTAATATTCTAAATCCTTTGTTGTAATTTCAATAATCTTCAACAGCATCTTTGCAGAGAGATTCAATCTCAAGAAAACACTTTTTTGGTTCATCCATAAAAAACAACTCTTCATCCATTTAAGTTTTTATCATGAGATTGCAGCTATTCAGACGCATCTTCAGGCTTCATTTCTAATTATAGTTCTTTGGCTATTTCTACCCCATCTGCAGTTATTTCCTCCACTGAATCTTGAATGTCTCAAAGCCATCCATGAGGGTTGGAATTAACTTAAAATAAACTCTTGTTAATGTTGATATTTTGACCTCTTCCCATATATTATTAATGTTCTTAATGGCATCTAGAATGGTGAATATTTTTCAGAAAATTTTCAGTTTACTTTGTTCAGATCCATCAGAACAATTATGGTTTATGGCAGCTATAGCCTTACAAAATGTATTTCTTAAATAATAAGACTTCAAAATTGAAATTACTCCTGAATCCATGGGCTGAGAATGAGTGTTATGTTATTAGGCATAAAAATAATATTAATCTCCTAATATATCTTCATTAGAGCTCTTGGGTGACCAGGAACATTGTCAGTAAGCAAGAATATTTTTAAAGGAATCTCTTTTTTTCCCTGAGCAGTAAATTTTAATAGTGGGCATAAAATATTCATTAAACCATATTTTCAACAGATGCACTGTTATTCAGGCTTTGTTGTTCCATTTATAGAGAACAGGCAGAGTAGATATAGGCAAATTCTTAAGGGCCCTAGGATTTTCAGAATGGTAAATGAACACTGGCTTCAACTTCAAGTCACCAATTATATTAGACCACAGCAAGAGAATTGGCCTGTCCTTGGAAGCTTTGAAGCCAGGAACAGACTTGTCCTCTCTACTATAAAAGTCCTAGATAGCATCTTCTTCTAATATATGGCTATTTCTCCAACATGGAAACTCTATTTTCTAAAGTAACCACCTTCTTTAATGATCTTAGCTACATCTTCTGGATAACCTGCTGCAGCTTTTATATCAGCATTTACTGCTTCATTCACCTTGTACCTTGTATGTTATAGAAGCTCTTTGACTTTTTCCTTTAAGCCTCACGAACCAACTGCTACTAGCTTTAAACTGTTCTTATACAGCTTCCTCACCTCTTCTGGCATTTGTAGAATTGAAAAGAGTTAGATCCTGACTCTGAATTAGGTTTTGGCTTAAGGGAACATTATGGCTGGTTTGATCTCCTATCCAGATCACTCAAACTTTCTCCATAAGAGCAACAAGGCTATTTCACTTCCTTATCATTTATGTATTCACTGAGAAGCACTTTTAATTTTCTTCAAGATGATACCCTTGCATTCCTCTAACTGGCACACGAGACCTAGCTTTCAATCTGTCTCAACTTTCAACATGGCTTCCTCACTAAACTTAGTCATTTCTAAGTTTTTATTTAAACTGAGAGACTTGTAACTCTTCCTTTCACTTGAACATTTTGAGGTCATTGCAGGATTATTAATTGGCCTAACTGGATTGTCTCAAGGAACAGGGAGGCCCAGGAAGATGGAGAGAGATTGAGGAGCAGCCGGTCTAGTGGAACAGAACAGTCAGAACACACACAACACATTTAGACTAAGTTTGCAGTCTTACATGAGCATGGTTCACGGTGCCCAAAACAATCTCAATAGTAACATCAAGGGTCACTGACCACAGATCATCATAACAAATATAACAATAATGAAAAAGTTTGAAATATTGTGAGTTACCAAAATGTGGCACAGATATAGATTGAGCAAATGCTGTTGGAAAAATGGCACCAAAAGACTTGTCTGATGCAGGGTTGCCACAAAGCTTCAACTTATAAAATAACACATTATCTGCAAAGTGCAATAAAGCCAGGTGCAATAAAATGAGGTAAATCTGTATTCAGATGAAATCTTTGTCTCTAAATTTTATATATTCAAAGTTCAGACTAGGAGACCAAGAGAAGCCTGACTTTGTCAATGCCAAAGTTCTGTGTTGGGTGTTCTGTCTCAGCATCTTTATACTGGACACTTAAAAGAAAAGAAACTCTGAATAAAACACCCATGATAAAAAGACAACTGCAACTTTACAGCTCTTAGCCATACATTCAGATTTTCCTCCATTATCCTTCCACACATGTTATCAAGCTTAATTTAATATATGCAAGACACTTGAAGAATGTGTTTTAAATTGTAGGTTATCTTCATGCAGCTATGAGGGTTCCCAGAAAATATTACAACAAGGAGTTAGTTACTTGTTGAACTTTTCTGCATAACCAACATTTATTTCATTTGCTATCTACTTTTCCTTCCCCAACTCAAAGCAGCTGCAACATACAAGAGATGTATGGAATCCTAAAATGAGTAAATAAATGAATAAATTCCTGCTTTCCTTCACAAAACTAAACATAGAAGTTGAAATTAACCTCTGTTAAGATTCCTGAAGAAATTTTGCCATCACAGCTTGACATATCTAATAGCATTTTGAAAAAGTGATGGCTCTATCATGAAGTTTTCAGAATTTCTGTCACTATGTTGACAGGTGGTAAAACACATTTCTACTAGTAAAAGGTTAAGAGTGAATTTATCAAAACCTTTTGTAAGCAAATAACGTTCGTTAGTGCAATGCTAGGCCACATCTCATATATCACCTTAAGAGATCAGTCATTTTGTTAACATTCAACAATGACACAGGGCCTGTTCAGTAATCATGATCTATGGTGCAATTTTCTTATTTGTCTACAAATGTGGTTTTTCTAAAGTGCTTTCTTCAGTTGACTAATGCAGGCAACTATAAAAAAAAAATCCTTTTCAAGTAAAGAATTTATAGAATGTGGCAAGGGTTTTATTTAGTTGTTAATTGCTTTAATTTATTCAGCAAGCAATTTATTACAAGCCTACTGTGCACAAGGCGGTATGAGTTGACAAACGTGTAAGGTATGGGCCTTGGCTGCAAGATACTCATAAGAAATTTACATATGAAAACAACATGCAAAACAGTGTATAATAAGCAAGGGCCCAACCAACATCGCCTTTCTAAGGGCTCCACTAAGCTACTGTAGGAGTCAAATGTCTACAGGAGGCACAAGTTGATATAAACGAAAGAAATGTTTCAAAAAACATACACACTTTAAAAGGGCAGCTGCCCATTCAATCTAGGTTAAATGTTATTATGCAAATACAAGAAAGAAGATTCAGATTTTTCATGTGGAAATCTACCAGTATTCAATTAATGTTATCTCCAGATGTTTTTAAGATACTCTACAAACACACACACATAGGACAAAATAAAAATCAGCTGGCAAATTCTGTAGTTTTCAAAAGAATAAGAAACCACATCTGATCAGCATGACCTAGAAAGGCTGTGTACAAAATACAGTATTTTAGCTGTGTCTTAAAGCAGAAATAACATTGTCAAAAGATGATGTGAAAAATAAGCATTCCAAATGGAAAGTTTTAAAGAAAGGGAGGTGGCTAGAAAATATATTTAGGAAGCAAATAAGTGGGTTTCTTTTTTAATATATTCAGAATTCTTTGTAATTTGATCAGAGTAAACTACTGATCTAGAGGATGTAAAGACAAGGGAACCCTCTTGAACTGTTGGTGGGAATGTAAGTCAATACAGCCAACTGAGAATGGTATGAAGATTCCTTTAAAAACTAGGTATAGAACTACCATCCAGCCATCTCATCCTCTGTCGTCCCCTTTTCCTCCTGCCCCCAATCCCTCCCAGCATCAGAGTCTTTTCCAATGAATCAACTCTTCGCATGAGGTGGGCCAAAGTACTGGAGTTTCAGCTTTAACATCGTTCCTTCCAAAGAACACCCAGGACTGATCTCCTTTAGAATGGACTGGTTGGAAGAGATGGCTGGATGGCGTCACTGACTCGATGGACGTGGGTTTGGGTGAACTCCTGGAGTTGGTGATGGACGGGGAGGCCTGGCGTTGCTGCAGTTCATGGGGTTGCAAAGAGTCAGACACGACTGAGCGACTGAACTGAACTGATAGAACTACCATATGTCTCAACAATCCCACTACTGGTCATATACTCTGAGAAAACCATAACTGGAAGAGACACATGTACCCCAATGTTCATTTCAGCACTTTTTACAGTATCTAGGACACGGAAGCAATCTAGATGTCCATGGACAGATAAATGGATACAAAAATTGTGGTACATATACACAGTGGGATATTACTCAGCTATAAAAATATATTGAGTCGGTCCTAATGAGGTGGATGAACCTAGAGCCTATTACACAGAGTGAAGTCAGAAAGAGAAAGACAAATATTGTATATTAACATGTGCATATGGAATCTAGAAAGATGGTACTGATGAGCTTATTTGCAGGGCAACAGAGGAGATGCACACATAGAGAGCAGAGTTGACTCAGTGTGGGAAGGAGAGGGCGTGATGAGAGAACAGCATGGAAAGATATACATTATGTTAAGTAAAACAGATAGCAAGTGGGAATTTGCTATGTGACACAGGGAGCTCAATACCATGCTCTGTGACAACCTAGAGGGGAGGGATTGGGAGGGAGATGGGAGTGGGGTTCAGGAGGGAGGGGATATACGTATACCTGTGACTGATTCATGTTGATGTATGGCAGAAATCAACACAATATTGTAAAGCAATTAGCCTCCAATAAGTTAAAAAAAATTTTTAAGAGTGAAAAAAAAAAAAGATGGTGAAAACATAGTAGAACTTTAAGATTTAAATCATTTTGAAAGAGCTGTTTTTTTTTTTATTGTTACAAAATGAAATGTACTCAATTTAAGAAAATACAGGTAGGCCAAGATAAGAAAATAACATGATCCTTTTCCCATTGCCTAAATATAGGGACTGTTAACATTTGGTTAAATTATAATAACTAATATTTTATCAGGTTGGCCAAAAAGTTCATTCTGGTTTTCCCACTATATTAGCTATGCACATATAATATACTATAAGCACTCTACTAAGCACTCTTCAAGTCCTCACCTCATTTTATGTAAATGCAGATTTTAAGCCAAAATTGATCATGTGTATATGGTTTTTAATTTATCTATGTACAAAAATATTATTAATACCATTCTGTGAACCTAGTCACAGAAAAAATACTTTCTTCCAGAGTGACATCTTCTAATTCTTCCACAGTGTTACCTTCTAATTCCTACTTACTATTCCATGTATTTGTGATTTTTTATTGTCAGTTCTCTATTGATAGATATTTAGGATGTCTGTAGATTTGCCTTCTATGAAGTATCAAATTTGATTAATTCAACCAAATGAAATGATCTGATTCAAGCTGCTAAAACAGCATTAAATAGCTTATTAAGGCTCACATAACTGGCTAAAATTCCAGATGTAGGGCACAGGTCAGCTGTGGTTCAATCAGAGTTCTTATCTCTGAGATCCTTTTGACTCTGCTTTTGTCAAAGGGTCTGCTTAGTCCTTTGGCTGGTGAAGAAATGAGAGCAACAGTTCTGGGCTTCATATACAAACACAGCAACATCCAGAACAGAAATCACCTCTTCCAGGGCTCCCAACAGAAGGTCTCTTATGTCTCATATACCCACTTGTGAACCATTTCCTGAAATGGGCAGAAAGCCATCAATAGGTTGGCAAAGACCAGTGTTTTTCAATAATCATTGGAAATAGAAAGTGGATTTACCATAAGACCTATGAGGCTCTGCAGGACTGGAATAGAAAAATGTCAGCCCTGAAACAATAGGGGTGAGATGGATAATTGAATGCAAGTTAAAAATACTTGGGAAGGGGAAAATAGACTAGATAAGCAACCAGTGATGTTCACTACAATAAATAACGCAGCAAACACCCTTAGGAAAGGAAAGGTTGACGTCCATGTGACTGTATTAGGTTAGTGCAAAAGTAACTGTGGCTTTGCATTGGTGAAATTTGCATTTGGTATTGGAATACATTATTAAACAAATGCAGCTATGCTATACATCATTTTAATGTGTATTTCTTGCTTTATGTTTTTTGCTAATGACTATTACTTACTGCTTATTTTATATTTATTTTAGACCATGGAAGTGATATTAGACAAAAAGCAAATTTGAGCAATTTTCTTATTTGCATTCAAAATGGGTCTTAAAGCAGCAGAGACAACTCGCATCATTAGCAATGCGTTTGGCTGAGGAACTGCTAACGAACTTACAGTGCAGTGGTGATTCAAAAGTTTTACAAAGGAGAAGAGTGCCTTAAAGATGAGGAGCACAGTGGCCACCCATCACAAACTGACAATAACCAACTGAGAGCTATCATCAAAGCTAATCCTCTTACAACTACATGAGAAGTTGCCCAAGAACTCAACATCGACCATCTTATGGTTGCTCAACATGTGAAGTAAACTAGAAAGGTGAAGAAAGCTCGGTAACTGGGTGCCTCAAGAGCTGATGAAAATAAAAAAAATAAAATGTCGTTCTTATGTGTCATCTTCTCTTATCCTATACAACAAGGAACCATTTTTCAATTGGATCATAATGTGTGAAGACAAGTGGATTATATACGACAACTGGTAATGACCAGCTCAGTGGCTGGACAAAGAAGTGCCAAAGCACTTCCCAAAGTCAAACATGCACCAGAAAAAGGTCATGGTAACTGTTTGGTGGTCGGCTGACCGTCTGATCCACTACAGCTTTCTTAATCCTGGAGAAACCATTACACATGTGAAGTATGCTCAGCAAATTGATGAGACACACCAAAAACTACAATGTCTACAGCCGGCTTTGGTCAACAGAAAGGGCCCAATTCTTCCCACAACAACACCCAACCACATGTTGTACAACCAGTGCTTCAAAAGTTGAATGAATTGGGCTATGAAGCTTTGCCTCATCTGCCATATTCACCTGACCTCTCACCAACCAACTGCCACATCAAGCATCTCGACAACTTTTTCCAGGGAAAATCCTTCCATAATCAGCAGGAGGCAGAAAATGCTTTCTAAGAGTTCATCAAATCCTAAAGTATGGATTTTTACACCACAGGAATAAACAAACTTATTTCTCATTGACAAAAATGTGTTGATTGTAACAATTCCTTTTTTTATTAATAAAGATGTGTTTGAGCCTAGTTATAATGGCATCCGGTCCCACCACTTAATGGGAAATAGATGGGGAAACAGTGGAAACAGTGTCAGACTTTATGTTTCTGGGCTCCAAAATCACTACAGATGGTGACTGCAGCCATGAAATTAAAAGACGCTAACTCCTTGGAAGGAAAGTTATGACCAACCTAGATAGCATATTCAAAAGCAGAGACATTACTTTGCCAACAAAGGTTCGTCTAGTCAAGGCTATGGTTTTTCCATTGGTCATGTATGGATGTGCGAGTTGGACTGTGAAGAAGGCTGAGCGCCGAAGAATTGATGCTTTTGAGCTGTGGTGTTGGAGAAGACTCTTGAGAGTCCCTTGGACTATAAGGAGATCCAACCAGTCCATTCTGAAGGAGATCAGCCCTGGAATTTCTTTGGAAGGACTGATGCTAAAGCTGAAACTCCAGTACTTTGGCCACTTCATGCGAAGAGTTGACTCATTGGAAAAGTCTCTGATGCTGGGAGGGATTGGGGGCAGGAGGAGAAGGGGATGACAGAGGATGAGATGGCTGGATGGCATCACTGACTCAATAGATGTGAGTCTGAGTGAACTCTGGGAGTTGGTGATGGACAGGGAGGCCTGGCGTGCTGCGATTCATGGGGTCCCAAAGAGTCGGACACGACTGAGCGACTGTTCTGATCTGATAAGGATTTAAAATTCACCATCTGAAACTGCAATTACATTTGCACCAACCTAATACACAATTATTTCCTTAGGAGTGATTCCAAGAAGAGGAATTTCTAGAGCAAAGGAGATTGTTTATAATGTTCATTTTGGGTTTGTTTTTATGTAATGCTGAATTTCCAACCAGAATTGCTATATCAATTCATACTCCTTCCAGCAGTGTCTGAGTTTCAGGAAGTGTTTATTAGGGTGGCATAAAAGTATACATGAATGATGACTGATAAGACTAGAAACATAGGTTGGACTGAACTATGGATATCTTAAATGCCAAAATGAGGAATCTGAACTTTACTAAGCAAATATTTTTAACTCTTTTTTTAAAATTGACATGCTATGTTTTTCTAAAAAGGGTTTTGAAAGGTTTAAATATATAACAATATTAATTAAATATAGATGTGGGAGCATGAGAAGACAAGCCACACTGGAAGAAAATATTTGCAAAAGATATATCAATAAATGGCCCCAATCTAATACGGGGCTTCCCTGATGGCTCAGACGGTAAAGAATCTACCTGCAATGCAGGAGACCCAAGTTCAATCCCTGGGTCAGGAAGATCCACTGGAGAAGGGAATGTCAGTATTGCTGAGAAAATCTCATGGACAGAGGACCCTGGTGGGCTACAGTCTATGAGGCTGCAAAAAGTTGGACATGACTAAGCCACTGAGTATGCACAGCACACATACAATATATATAAAGATGTCTTAAACAACAATAAGAAAACAAGCAACCCTACTAAAAAATGGGCAAGAGACCTTAACAGACACCTCACAAAATAAGATATACAGATGGCAAGTAAGTATATGAAAAGATGTTCAATGCCATATGTTGTTAGAGAAATTAAAAAAAAAACAAGGTATCACTACATACCTATTAGAATTACCAAATCCAAAACACTGCTAATGCCAAATGCTAATGAGGATTTGAAGCAATAAGAAATCACATTTACTGCTGATGGCAATGCAAAATGGTATAACCACTTTGATAGTCTGACAGATTCTTACAAAATTAAACATACAATCCAGCAATCACACTCCTTGGTATCTACCCAAATGAGCCTGCACAAGGATGCTTATATCAGGTTTATTCATAAATGCCAAAATTTGGAAGCAACCAAGATGTGCTTGAGAAAATGAATTAATAAACTGTAGTCTATTCAGATAATGGAATATCATTCAGTCCATCCAGACAGTACAATATATTCAAGCCAGGAAGGGTATGAAGATAACTTAGGTACATAGTACTAAGTGAAAAAGGCAATCTGAAAAGGATACAATAATTATCTTTGACAAAAAGGCAATATGGTTGCCAGGGTGTTGGTGAAAGTGAGGGATGACAGAGGATTTTTAGAGCAGTGAAAATACTCTGTACGATACTACAATGGTAGATATATGTCATCGTACTTTATCAAAACCCACAGATAGTACAGCACCAAAAGTGATCTGTAATGCAAACTAGGAACTTTGGATGATAATGATGTGTCAGTATATGTTCATCAATTGTAACAAATGTACCACTCTAGCAGGTTAATAATGGGGAAGGTTGTGCATGTGTGCTGACAGGGATTATATGGAAAGTCTCTGTACGTTCTGCCCAGTTTTGCCATGAACTTAAAATTGATCTAAGAATAAAGTGTATGTGTGTGTGCATGTGTGTGTGTGTGTGTGTGTGCATACATGTGGCTTTTTTTTTTTTTTTTGCACAAGATGGTAGTCTGTGCTTTAGAAGATTAAACCTGCAGTGTTGTTAAGGAAGAACTGAAAGTCACCGAAGCTAGTGGAAAAACACAGGTAGAAAGCTGCTGTGATTGTCCAGACACAAAGTCTTAACATAATAAATTAGGAGGGTGTCAGTAGGCTACAATAGGCTACACACGGAAAAGCAGAAGGAACAGTGACATTTGCCATTGGATTGTCAATGGTGGGTGTGTGAGAATCAATCTCCTACTGAATATTCATGGAATTTGAGGAAAACTGGATCTAATTCCATAATTCTCAGTTGGTGAAAAGTCACTTAGAGTAACTTTTGTGTACCTTTACTTCCTCATATGCTGTAAATTCTCATTTATACTTTTACTCAGACTTATTGCATTATTTAGCAATCTCTAAATAACACCATGTACTTTTATGCCTCCATACCCTACACAATCTATTCTTGAAAATTAAAGTAGACATTATCCTGACAAAGTAAGTTTAACATAATAGATCTGCCACTAACTGGCTGTGTTACCTTGGGCAAGCTAATTCCCATTTTTGATTTCACCTTCTTCACCCATAAAATTGAAGCAATAAAATAAAAATATATATCTCATATGAATATTGAGCTAATTAATTGATATAGTATAAAATATTAAGCAAAGTTCCAGGAATGAACTCAATGTATAATAATATTTTTTTTTCTCCTTTTCCAATGATCCTTCAAAACATACAAACACACACACACACACACACACACACACACAGGTTGACTCTATCAACCTTATTTACTCTCTACCCTGCTCTTTTTAAAAGCCTGCTCTTGTATAAAGACCTGACAAAGTGATTCTTATAAAAGTGTAAATAACTGGTAACCAATGGAGTGTTCCTTCTGTGGTATGTACTTACACTAAGTGAAACATAATTTTCTTTATTTTTACTAATGAAGAACCAGTCTGGTAGAGTCAGGTCTCTGTCAGAAAAATGAGCTTGTCGTGGTAAACTGAAAATAATATGCTCCCAGAGATATGTCCATATACTTATAGCTCAGGAACATGTGAATGTTATCTTTTTTGGAAAAATGGCTTTTTGCAAACGTATCAACTCAATGATATTAAAGTAGGAGACTCTTCTGGATTGTTTTTGCAGGCTCTAAATGCCACTGCAAGTGTCCCTATGAGAGACAGTCAGAAGGAGATCAGATACACAGAGAAGAGGAGGCAATACAAAAACAGAGGCAGAAGTTAGAGTGATGTGGCCACAAGCCAAGGGACATATGAGTCACCAGCAGGTAAAAGAGGCATGGACTGGTTTCTCCCCCAGATTCCGAAGAGTGAACATGGCCCTGTTGACACTTTCCATTTTTGACTTCTTGTCTCTGTGATTTTAAGACAATAAACTTCTCTTGTTTTAAGCTACCAAATGCATGGTGATTTCTTACTGCAGCCACAGGAAACTAAACAGGAATGGAACTAAAGCAGATAAGCTATCAATGATCCGGGTAACTTCAGACATGGTCCATTTCCCTGTATTTCTCCTATAGAGAATGCCCAGCTTTTTATTCTGTCCTGTTCTTCTTTTTCTCAATGGAGCTTTTCTCCTCTGCTACCTTTAGTTCTCTACCTCATGGTTTCCAGCAGCTCTTAGTATGTGTTACCTCATAGTTTTAGCTTGCTTTTCATTCCACCTACAATTGATAGAATCATTCTTCTCGTCCTTTATGTGTTAATTCCTATCTCCATATGCCAAGTCATTTCATTCCTTTCCTGTTGGGGGCCAGAGTGAGGCACTCCACCCATGGCAAAGGTCATGAGGAAGGAGGCTTGACATATGCAAAGGCGGGATCGAGCCTCAGGAGTCCCCCTGGAAATCCTCGAGCATCTACCCCCATGATCAGAGCCTGCCTGACAGGCTTGTCCAGCCACATGTGATTGCTCACAGCCTCCCAACCGTGAGAGGCACGAGATGCTTTAAACCTTCTAAAAACAGGTTCCTTAGAAAAGTTAGAAAGCTATTAGTATAAGTATAATGGGCTGATTAGAAATTGTATTGGTGAAGGGTTTTTTCATTTGTTGAGCCAATGTTTGTTGCTAAGACTCCATATCCCCTGCCCTTACACACATTAATGAATATATAAAAGAAATAAGTATTAACCTTTGATATAAATCACGTTAGACCTTAGGCTAAGTAAATTCTTTCCTTAACTAAAACCCACTACACCCTCACCCTATAGGAATGTAACTTTATTTGGGTGGCATCTGTTTAAGAATAATCACCCCTGGAGAAATAAGTGTCCTGGTTGACTGACCGCTGTCACAAGGAGATGGTCATAAATTGTCAGCAGGCCCCCCGGCCAGAAGATGATGTAACACCCCTAAGACCTCTATATACATTTGTATGAAGCACCTGACTTTGATAAAAGTCAGGACTGCTGACCCTGCGTGACTTTTGCATAACATCTCAGTGTATAAAAGTAGACCATGGAAAATAAAGAATTGGGATCAGTTCCTCGAAAGACTGGTCTCCCCATGTCTCTCTCTCACTCTGGCTGAGTCTCCATCTGGAGCGCGGAACCCACCATGCTTACTAATTATGCCTGGGCTTCTAAGATCCGACTGGGGAGGCCTCAGTGTCTCCTCTCCTTCAGGAGAACGGAAGGACACCTGTGGCCTACGTAAGTGGTGCAAACTTCTTGTCTTGAAGTTTTATTGGTCCCCCACGTAAACCAAGCTACTCAGCCTCTTTTCTCCACTGAATTTTCCTACTGAGCTATCCTCATTCTATTACTCTTTATATCCTTAATTAACGTTTAATTAAGCAGTTGTTTCCTGACCCTCGCCTACGCCGTCTCTCCTTCGAATACCCTGGATCAGCTGGGGCTGGACCCTGGCACTTTCCAGTTCAAAATCCTAAAAGAGTGAAAATAACTGACCTAGCAAATCATATGTTACTTTAGATTAGTTTCTTTGGGATTATAACTACAGTCCTATCTGCTACAGCTCATGTCTCATGGCACCAAATGGCTGCCTATGGCTGGTCCTTTGGCAGGGATCCTATAAATATGCAATTTCCCCTAAATATGGCTGTAGGTGTGACCCTCTGTGACAAACAACCTATAATGCTTCTTATGTTCAGAAAGTTATAAACAGGCTAGTGAGAGACTAATTCACCCATTATCATGGACACAGAGCTTTTACATGACCTTTCCCTTATAATGCCTAAAACCAAATGGAAATTTGATAGTCTTATGCTATCATAATAGGGTTCATTTTCCTAGACCCTTGGGTTAGATTTTGCATATTCATCACTGGAGTAGTTTTGACAAAAAAATAACAGTGCTTTGACTAATCTATTTTGAATGTATCTGTGTGTCCTTAAAAAGTAAAAGGACACATCTGTCAGTTTATAAGTAGATCTAAGTGTACATACGTGAGAGCTCAAAGTAATTATGAAAATGGAATGCTGAACAACTATTACTAGCTATACATTAGATCATAGCTTTACATTGCTGTGCTTTCATGAGGTCATTTTACTAGACTGAACAAGTAGCAAACTTATCTGAGTTCGCACAGTAAGAGGAACTAAGCAGGCTTCTTTTTTCAAGATATCCTAAGTAAAATTGCACTCGGGATGCAGGAAGTTTCAGAAATACTCTTGGGGGATTTCCTGAGGGTGGTTACTGAGATCCACCAATAATTTTAAAGCAGCTTTTGGCATAGGAAGACAGCAGCAACAGGATATAAAGCTATACACAAAAGCACACTCACATTCAATAGCTATAAATACAGGCAACAGGACAAAGAGCATTGTTCACCTTCCCAATTCCATCTGCTTGCACTCAAAAGGTAATTCAAAATGCTTTAAACATGATACCTGTAGGCATCAAGGACAATGAAACAGAGATAAAAAATTTAAGAATATTTATAGTTTTGCTGCTAACTCACTTCAGTCGTGTCCGACTCTGTGCGACCCCATAGATGGCAGCCCACCAGGCTCCCCCATCCCTGGGATTCTCCAGGCAAGAACACTGGAGTGGGTTGCCATTTCCTTCTCCAACGCATGAAAGTGAAAAGTGAAAGTGAAGTCGCTCAGTCATGTGTGACTCTTAGCGACCCCATGGACTGCAGCCTACCAGGCTCCTCCGTCCATGGGATTTTCCAGGCAAGAGTACTGGAGTGGGGTGCCATTACCTTCTCAGATTTATAGTTTTATTGTCCCAATATTTTAGTCATATTTCCAAACTTGTACATCTAACCACCGTTTAAAAAAATATTTAATCATATTTTCCCTGTGCCATTTCATTTATTGTTATTTAAATTTTTACTTAATAGACTGTGTTTCAAAAAATGCACTATGACAATTTAGACTTACAGTCAATTAGTATAAGAATGAATTATCAGAAATTACATAAAATGATAAGGTTATTTTGATGAAATATTAAACTATTTTTAGAAAACATTTATTCTGCTAAACTAACATGAGATAATTCAAAGCACTGTTTTTTCTAATGTAGGTATGAGTTTACTCTGGATCTGCGTTAACTTTAAGTAGCTAATCTGATTACAAAGTTGACATTTGGTCTGATGTAAGCACATCTATAGCTCCAAGTAGAGAGACAAGCTCTGTGCAGCCCCGGAGCTTTAGAATCACAGCAGCTGGTCTGACCTCCAGTCTCCTCATTAAGGCAATCAAATTACACACACGACGCCCAGGGAGATCCCATCCAAACATGTTGGCACCTCCAAGACTTGGAGATTCCCCTAGAACTCCCACCAGAACTTTCCATCTCACTTCTGTTTTTCCATCTGAATAAACTATTCTTATCACATTATTGGCCTGGCAATGACCTCATTTTGAAGGTGAACCCTCAACATGTTCCTGTAGAAGCACTACATTGTGATTCAAGCTGGTGGTGGTGGTGTTTAGTCCCTAAGTCGTGTCCGACTCTTTGTGACCCCCATGAACTGTAACCCACCAGGTTCCTCTATCTGTCGGATTTCCCAGGCAAAATAATGGAGTCGGTTGTCATTTCCTTCTCTAGGGGATCTTCCTGACTCAGGGATCCAACCCCTTGTCTCCTGCATTGGCAGGCAGATTCTTTACCATCTGAGTCACCTGTAATACAGGTACATCCTTGTAATTATATCTTAAATCAACACATCTGTGGTTTTCTTCAAGCAGGTGGCAGGACACCAGGAAGTGACAGATATTTTAGTAATATCCCACAGAGTATTTGCTTAAAGAAGCAAATACCATGTTTTAGTCTAAATGAGTTGCAAACCAATACTGGATAAATAGTAGCAGACATCAAATGTTTCAAAAAATATTAAGGGAGAAAAAGCCAAAGTTAGAAAAATCTTTAATTACAATATTATTTTGCTGAGTACTCTTCAAGAAAATTAGATATACCAAGGGAATATTTCATGCAAAGATGGGCTCAATAAAGAACAGAAAGGGTATGGATCTAACAGAAGCAGAAGATATTAAGAAAAGGTGGCAAGAATACACAGAAGAACTGAACAAAAAAGATCTTCAAGACCCAGATAATCACGATGGTGTGATCACTCACCTAGAGCCAGACATCCTGGAATGTGAAGTCAAGTGGGCCTTAGAAAGCATCACTACGAACAAAGCTAGTGGAGGTGATGGAATTCCAGTTGAGCTCTTTCAAATCCTAAAAGATGATGCTGTGAAAGTGCTGCACTCAATATGCCAGCAAATTTGGAAAACTCAGCAGTGGCCATAGGACTGGAAAAGGTCAGTTTTCATTCCAATCCCAAAGAAAGGCAATGCCAAAGAATGCTCAAACTACCACACAATTGCACACATCTCACATGCTAGTAAAATAATGCTCAAAATTCTCCAAGCCAGGATTCAGCAGTACGTGAACCATGAATTTCCAGATGTGCAAGCTGGTTTTAGAAAAGGCAGAGGAACCAGAGATCAAATTGCCAACATCCGCTGGATCATGGAAAAAGAGAGTTCCAGAAAAACATCTATTTCTGCTTTATTGACTATGTCAAAGCCTTTGACTGTGTGGATCACAATAAACTGTGGAAAATTCTGAAAGAGATGGGAATACCAGACCACCTGACCTGCTTCTTGAGAAACCTATATGCAGGTCAGGAAGCAACAGTTAGAACTGGACATGGAACAACAGACTGGTTTCAAATAGGAAAAGGAGTACATCAAGGCTGTATATTGTCACCCTGTTTATTTAACTTATATGCAGACTAAATCATGAGAAATGGTGGGCTGGAGGAAGCACAAGCTGGAATCAAGATTGCCGGGAGAAATATCAATAACCTCAGATATGCAGATGACACCACCCTTATGGCAGAAAGTGAAGAGGAATTAAAAAGCCTCTTGATGAAAGTGAAAGAGGAGAGAGAAAAGGTGGCTTAAAGCTCAACATTCAGAAAACGAAGATCATGGCATCGGGTCCCATCACTTCATGAAAAATAGATGGGGAAACAGTGTCAGACTTTATTTTTCTGGGCTCCAAAATCACTGCAGATGGTGATTGCAGCCATGAAATTAAAAGACGCTTACTCCTTGGAAGGAAAGTTATGACCAACCTAGATAGCATATTCAAAAGCAGAGACGTTACTTTGCCAAAAAATGTCCATCTAGTCAAGGGTATAGTTTTTCCAGTGGTCATGTATGGATGTGAGAGTTGGACTGTTTAGAAAGTTGAGCACCAAAGAATTGATGCTTTTGAACTGTGGTGTTGGAGAAGACTCTTGAGAGTCCCTTGGACTGCAAGGAGATCCAACCAGTCCATTCTGAAGGAGATCAGCCCTGGGATTTCTTTGGAAGGAATGATGCTGAAGCTGAAACTCCAGTACTTTGGCCATCTCATGCGAAGAGTTGACTCATTGGAAAAGACTCTGATGCTGGGAGGGATTGGGGGCAGGAGGAGAAGGGGACGACAGAGGATGAGATGGCTGGATGGCATCACCAACTCGATGGATTTGAGTTTGAGTGAACTCCGAGATTTGGTGATGGACAGAGAGGCCTGGCGTGCTGCAGTTCATGGGGTTGCAAAAAGTTGGACAGGACAGAGTTGCTGAACAGAACACTCTATTTACAACCATTAAACAATGGCACCCAGAAAGAAAATGTGTGGAAATTTAAGCTTTTGGAACTTTTAAATCTAAAGACACAAATCCTCTTCAGTTGAACGCATTTTAAGTCACAGAACTTGACTGGACTTTGAGGCAAATTTGGGTCCAGGGTGAATCAGTTTGATGATCCTGATAATGTATCCTTGGAATTCATTTATTATTTTTTTTAATGGGATGACGCCCATTACTCCCCATTACTCTTTGTTGTTGTTCAGTTGTTAAGTCGTAGCCAACTCTGCAAACCCATGGACTGCAGCACTGCAGGATTCCCGTCCTCCACTGTCTTTCATTGAGTCAATGATGCCATCCAACCATCTCATCCCATCTCCTTCTCTTCTTGCCCTCAATCTTTCCCAGCATCAGGGTCTTTTCCAATAGTCAACTCTTTGCATCAGGTAGCCAAAGTACTAGAGCTTTAACTTTAGCATCAATCCTTCCAATGAATATCCAGGGTTGATTTCATTTAGAATTGACTGGTCTGATCTCCCTGCAGTCCAAAAGACTCTCAGGAGTCTTCTCCAGCACCACAGATCGAAAGCATTAGTTCTTTGGCACTAAGCCTTCTTTATGGTCCAACTCTCACATCCCTACAAGACTAATAGAAAAACCTTTGACTAGATGGACTTTTGTTGGCAAAGTGATATCTCTGCTTTAAATTCAATACACCATCTAGGTTTGTTATAGTTTTCCTTCCAATGAGCAAGCTTTTAACTTCATGGCTGCAGTCACCGTCGGCAGTGATTTTAGAGCCCACGAAAAGAAAACCTGTCACTGTTTCCACTTTTTCCCCTCCCATTTGCCATGAAGTGATGGAACCAGATACCAGATACCATGATCTTGATCTTTTTTTTAATGTTGGGTTTCAAGCTAGCTTTTTCACTCTCTTCTTTCACCTTCATCAAGAGGCTTTTTAGTTTCTTTTCACTTTCTGCCATTAGAGTGGTATCATCTGCATATCTGAGGTTGTTGATAATTATCCCAGCAATCTTGATTCCACCTGTGATTCATCCAGCCTAGCATTTCACGTGACATACTCTGTATATGGGCTTTCCCAGTGGCTCAGTTGTACAGAATCCGCATGCAATGCAGGAGATGTGGCAAGAGCATGGGTTTGACCTCTGGGTTAAGAAGGTGACCTGGAGAAGGAAATGGCAACCCATTCCAGGATTCTTGCCTGGAAAATCCCATGGACAGAGGAGGCTGGGGCGGGTGGGAAGCGGTCTACAGTCCATGGGGTCATAAAAGAGTTGGACAAAACTTAGTAAATAGACAATAACAACTCTGTATATAAGTTAAACAAGCAGAGTGACAATATATAGTCTTGTCACATTCCTTTTCCAATACGGAACAAGGCAGTTGTTCCATATCTGATTCTAACTGTTGCTCCTTGACCTGCATACAGTTTTCTCAGGAGTCAGGGAAGGTGGTCTGGTACTCCCATCTCTTTAAGAATTTTCCTGTTTGTTGTGATCCATACAAAGGCTTTAGCATAGTCAATGAAACACAAGAAGATGTTTTTCTGGAACTCCTTTGCTTTCTCCATGATCCAGTGAATATTGGCAATTTGATCTCTGGTTCCTCTGACTTTGCTAAATCCAGCTTGTACATTTGGAAGTTTTTGGTTATGTACTGCTGAAACTTAGCTTGAAGTATTTTGAGCATAACCTTGCTAGCATGTGAAATGAGTGCAATTGTATGGTATTTTGAACATTCTTTCGCATTGCCCTTCTTCGGTATTGGAATGAAAACTCATCTTTTCCAGTCCTGTGGCTACTGCTGAGTTCTGCAAATTTGTTGACATATTGAATGCAGCACTTTAACAGCATCATTTTTTTAGGATTCACCTTTGTGGTTATCTGGGTCATTAAGACCATATTTGTATAGTTCTGTGTATTCTTGCCACTTCTTCTTAATCTCTTCTGCTTCTCTTAGGTCCTTAACATTTCTGTCCTTTATCCTGTCCAACCTTGCATGAAATGTTCCCTTGATATCTCCAATTTTCTTAAAGAAATCTCTAGTCTTTCCCATTCCATTGTTTTCCTCTATTCCTTTGTATTGTTCATTTAAGAAGGCCTTCTAATCTCTTGTTGCTATTCTCTGAAATTCTGCATTCAGTTGGGATAACTTTCCCTTTCTCTCTTGCCTTTTGTTTCCATTATGATTATTATTATTACTAATAGTGCTGTGAAATTCATTACTCCCCATTACTCTTAATGAGCTCACTTTTAAATGAATCTAGTCTCTCTTTCCTCAGAGACCCTTTAGGAATCTTAACCAGATGCTAAAGCAGTAACATCTGCTGCTCATTTCAGATCTTCTTAATGGGACTTCTGCATCTCTCACAATAGAATAATATCATTTTATATGTAGCCTCTGCCATCAATAAGACCCTTCAGAAAGAATGTTTAACAGTCCTCTTGACCTATGTAATTCTTTATAAAAAGACTGTAGCTCTCCCTCATGCTTAGGTGGGCTGAATAAGCTATGTCATGAGGGCTTCCCTTATGGCTCAGTGGTAAAGAAGCCACTTGCCAATGCAGGAGATGAGGATTTGATCCCTGGTCTGGGAAGATCCTACATGCTGCAGAGCAATGAAGTCTGTGTACAAGTACTGAGCCTGTACCCTAGAGCCTGGATGCTGCAACAACTGAAGACCACGTGCCCTAGGGCCCATGCTCTGCAACAAGAGAAGCTACCTCAATGAGAAGCCTGCGCATGACAACTAGAGACAAGGCCCTGCTCGTGGCAACTACAGAAAAGCCTGCACAGCCACAAAGACACAACACAGCCAAAAATAATAAATAAATAAATAAATATGCCATGAACCAAATTTGGGATCATGTTGGAGAAGGAAATGGCAACCCACTCCAGTGTTCTTGCCTGGAAAATCCCATGGAGTGAGGAGCCTGGTAGGCTACAGTCCATGGGGTCCCAAAGAGTCGGACACAACTGAGCAACTTCACTTTCACTATCTTCTTGTCAGCTTTGTATTTCATCTTCTCACAAAATCTGTGAAGAGTAGAGCCCCTTAACT
This sequence comes from Bubalus kerabau, assembly GCF_029407905.1. Lineage (NCBI taxonomy): Eukaryota > Metazoa > Chordata > Mammalia > Artiodactyla > Bovidae > Bubalus > Bubalus kerabau. The sequence continues at coordinate 97,088,450 of NC_073627.1, read as the reverse complement.
GGCATAGGCCTGGCTTTAATTATTTTATCCTAAGGAGGATTCCTTCAACCAAGCCTGCCTTGGAAAGCTTGGGGTCACTGTCATGTCTCTGGTCACTCTGGTCTTACACATGCCTGGATGAGGACAGGTTGTATGCTATGCAGTCACCATCACAACCAGCTCACAATGCTTCCTACAAGGGTAGTTCATGAACACCTCATCAGAATCCTTTTGGGGCGCTTGATAAAAACACAAAGTCTTGGATGTCCACCCAGATCTACTGAATGACAGCATCTGAGGGTGGTGCCCAGGAATCTACAATGTCCAAGCAATCTTAGACGCATTCATTTGAGAACATGAGAGAAAGTAGGACGATAATATTATAGTCCCTAAACAACGGTAGTTATCTAAATGTGGTATCTAGTTATTCTTAGGAAATTAATTTGGTCTGAAAATAAATTTAAATGCAGAGAAAGCTTCCCCCTCACCACTTTCTGTGGATTTAGAAACTCTAACTCAACGAAACCCATGTCTTCAGAGTTGACTTAAATCTAGCAGACTGAATACTAGTCCATCTGGGTTTTAGTATTTTTATGTTCCTACTTAAAATTGACTTCAATTTGACTTTGCAGCAGAAATCTATGAAAGCATTTCAACTATATCATTAACTTTATAGCCAATAGGAACATCTGGGAACCAAGCTCTATTACAAGTCAAGTTTTAAGTCTGTTGCCATTGGCATCCAGGAACTGGTTTTTATGCTGCTCTAAGAGGCAGTGAGAAATATGTGAGTAGAAGAGACGCTTTAGTGGTGACATATGCTTCTGTGCATGTTTTATAGCTCTCGGTACACTTACTTGATTATTTGGAGGGAGTCACTCTACCTTTGCTTAGCAACCATTTTTCTTGTGTGGTCATTTTCATGTTAATGTGCAGCTGGCTAAATATTTCTTTAACTACCCATAAAAAATAAACACTTCATACAGTGAGATTACAGCCTGGATAAATGAGAGGACGAGGGCAGGAGGGAGTGAGAAAGAGAATGAATGGACGCGACCACTCAATTGACACTTGTCTCAGAAATCTGGTCTCTCACTGCATTTTGAGAACACAGTATCTGAAAGAGGCTGAAGGATGGAAGGCACACTGGACTACAAGACAGGGCACCAGTCTTCACTCTACCCTCTTACTATCCAAGGGATTGGATAAATACTTTAAATCTCCAACCTACCATGTCCTTTTCTGTAATATAAAGGAAATAAATTGAAGTGCCTCAAGGGTTCCTTTAATTTCTAACACTCTAGTACTAAACATAGAAAACTTTCTCTAACTTAGTAGAAAAGTAAAATATATCACAGAAATGAATTAATTTTATTTATGTTCAATAATAAGGAGCAGTGGTTCAGAACGTTTTATGGATGGGGAGCTCTTTTTAAGAAAATACAGTAAATCTCACATGAAAGTATGTCTATTTTGTTTATAGATGGATTAAAAAACAAAATCTAATTCTTCCAGGAATTCAGGAAATACTTAAGTAAAATTTTATTAATCAGAGCAGCATCCACACACTCTTGAAAAATAACACCTATAAAATAAAACTCACTCAGTGTAAAAGCAATGCTTAGTTTATATAAAGATTCTTGGATCCCTTGAACTAACTCCAAAAATAAGTGAGGAACTACCTAAATAGTGTATGAGAGATAAACCTGAGCATCTCTAAATAGAAGTTAGATCTTCGCATCTCAGTCAGTTCAGTTGAGTCGCTCAGTCATGTTCGACTCTGAGACCCCATGAACGGCAGCACACTGGGCCTCCCTGTCCATCATCAACTCCCGGAGTCCACCCAAACCCATGTCCATTGAGTCGATGATGCCATCCAACCATCTTATCCTCTGTCATCCCCTTCTCCTCCTGCCCTCAATCTTTCCCAGCATCAGGGTCTTTTCAAATGAGTCAGCTCTTCGCATCAGGTGGCCCAAGTACTGGAGTTTCAGCTTCAACATCAGTCCTACCAATGAACACCCACGACTGATCTCCTTTAGGGTGGACTGGTTGGATTTCCTTGCAGTCCAAGGGACTCTCAAGAGTCTTTTCCAATACCACAGTTCAAAAGCATCAATTCTTCAGTGCTTAGCTTTCTTTATAGTCCAACCCTCACATCCATACATGACCAATGGAAAAACCATAGCCTTGACTAGACGGACCTTTGCTGACAAAGTGATGTCTGTGCTTCTTAATATGCTGTCTAGGTTGGTCATAACTTTCCTTCCAAGGAGTAAGCGTCTTTTAATTTCATGGCTGCAATCACCATCCGCAGTGATTTTTGAGCCCAGAAAAATAAAGTCAGCCACTGTTTCCACTGTTTCCCCATCTATTTGCCATGAAGTGATAGGACCAGATGCCATGAGATATCAAAAAGTAGAGAACCACTCAAACAAAATGGCCAGGACTGTCTTTCTGAGGAGGTGACATTTGGGGCTGAAATCTAAAAGAACAGAAAGATCTAGGCACACAGAATTAGGGTAGTGCATTCCAGAGACAGGGTACCACCTGTGAAAGGTCCAGAAGATAGAACTTGCTGCATTTGTGATGCTATAAGTGGGATGGCCTGACTTGGGGACAGACAGATGAGTGTTGTAAAGCAGGCTTCTGGTCCACTGCAGAGATGGTGGATTAAGACTAAGCACAAGAATGGAGTGGGAAGTTGGTGTTAGCAGATGTAAACTTTTGTGTATAGATTAAATAAACAAGATCCTAATGTATAGCACAGAGAGCTAAATTTAATATCCTCTCCATAAACCATAATGGAAAACATAAAAGCAGAGAATATAAAAGTAAAGAATGCATGTGTGTATATATAGATATGTATAACTGAGTCATTTTGCTGTACAGCAGAAATTAATACAACACTGTAAATCAATTATACATCAATAAAAATTATGGGGGGAAAAAGGCTATGCACAGGAGATAATAATGAAAGGTTTTAAGCAAAATAGTGACACAATGCAGCTACATCTTGAGAAAAATAAATTCCACTGCTATGAAGGTAATGGATTGGAATGAGAAAAAAGACGAAGTGAACAGGCTAGTGGAGACTTGTGCTATAGTTCAAGTCAAAAATTATGATCATCTAGAATAAAGGTGAACAGGAAAGACAAAATGGAAAAATATGAGATCACATGGAATTAACAAGACTTGAAGATAGGTTGAGCACTGGGGATAACGAAAACTGGGTAACCAGAATTTACTTCTAGTTTTTTGCCCTGTATTACTGGGTGATTGATAATGCTTCTAAGATGTGAAAGAGGAAATTAGTGGAGTGCAGAAAAATACAAATTATACTTGAAAATTTTCTAATAACCTAGGCAATTATTATTTAGGAAGTAATAAGAGCATGAACTAGGTGGTAAAGGAGAATGTGTTAATTAACTCCAACTTTTTCAGATGAAAATGCTCTAATAAACCTGTACGATCTCTCAGGAACTTCAACCTTCACTGTCTACACTGATCTGACTCTTGTCTCATTTGTACCTGTGTTCCCAGAGGGGACTTGTGTTTCGGTTACTGGCAGCCCTGGGCCGGAGGCAGCATGCTGGAACGGGGAGTGGTAAGTGAGTGCTTATTAACTAATCATAACAGTATCCACCCACCCTGTGACTTCATTTCTGCATTAATGGAAGGGTGGGTGTGTTGTCTGCCTAAGAAACAGAAGACTACATTATTATCTTAAGCCTAGCAGATGCTGGAAAATGCAAGAAAGAACATTTTCCATATCTTTATTCAGAAAAATGTCAATACAAAGGAAAATTTTTAAGATTTTACAGTGAATACCTATATATCTATCACCTAGATTCTATCAGTAATATTTAGCAAAGGTGCTTTATAATGTATTTATCCACTTAACTATCCCTCTATTAATTTATCTTAACTTTTAATGCGTTTCAAAGTAAACAGTGAAAAACAGGACACTTCCCACCCTGCATACTCCAGTATGCATATCCTCAGAGTCAATGTTTGTGTTTTTCTTTCAATGACAAATTATATATGTAATGCACAGTTCTTAGCTGTACATTCACTGAATTTTGATAAATATTTACATCTGTGAAATCCAAATCACTATATGTCAACATAAAGAAAATCAACATTATTCCAGAACATTTTTCACACTCCTTCCAATTCAACCTCTGCTTCCACCTCCCCAGAGGCAACCACTGTGCTGATTTTGTTCACTCTAAAATTAGTAGAATTAATAGAAAGGAATTCATACTGAATATACTCTTTGTGTGTGTGTATGTGTGTTTTATTGACTCAGCATAACATTTTGGTGTGATAGTAAAGAGTCAGCCTGCCGATGCAGGAGACACATAAGATGCGGTCCGATCTCTGGGTCAGGAAGATTCCCTGGAGAAGGAAATGGCAACCCATTCCACTATTCTTGAATGGAAAATTCAATGGACAGGGGAGCCTCATGTGCTATAGTCCATGGGATCACAGAGTCAGACACGACTAAGCACAAATGCATACACATACATAACATTTTTATTTGTGTAAATTTTGTTTCTCCATTTTGTGTAAATCAGTATTTTATTCCTTTTTATTGAAGAGTAGTAGTCCAATGTACCATTTGATGGATATCTGAAATGTTCCAAGCTTTGCTATTATGGGATAAAACTGCTATGAATATTCTTAAACAAGTCTTTTTATGGAAATACATTTTTGTTCTCTTGGATAAATAACTAAGATTAGAATTACAGAGTCATTATGTAGCCGCATGTTTAGATTTTTAAGTAACTTCCAGAACCCTTCCCAAATTAGTTGTACCATTTTACATCCCAACCAGTAAAAGTTTCAGTTGCTCCACACTCTTACCAACATTTGGTTTATTTATTTTTAAAATTCTAGATGTCTCAGTGAGTTATCACATCACTGTGATTTTAGTATATATTTTCCCTGATGACTAATGGCATTGACAATTTTTTGTTAGGTGTTCATTACCATTTGTATAATTTCTTTTTATGAAATATCTGTTCAAATCTTTTGCCTATTTTTTTAATTGGGTTGTCTCTGTTTTTTATTATTGAGTTGTAAGAGTTCTTTATGCATCTTTGACATCAGTTCTTTCTCAGGTATATTTCTTGCAAGTATTTTTCCTGTGCTGTGACTATTTAATATTTTACTACTGATTTCTGTTAATAATCAGACATTTTAGATTTCAGTGAAGTAATTTTTTTTTCTTTTATGGTTATTTCTTTTTATGACATAAATATCCTTTGTTTAATGCTGAATCAAAAAAGATCCTTCCATGTTTGCTTCCCAAAGCTTCTTAGCTTTAGCTGGGGGCTTCCCTGGTGCCTCAGACAATAAAGAATCTGCCTGCATTGCAGGAGACCCGAATTCGATCCTGAGATTGGGATGATCCCCTGGAGAAGGGAATGGCAACTCACTCCAGCATTCTTGCCTGGAGAATCCCACCGACAGAGGAGCCTGGTGGGCTGCAGTTTATGGGGTCACAAAGGGTCGGACATGGCTGAGCGACTAAGCACACTAAGCTCACAGGTATACATTTTGAATGTATTTTGGGGTATGGAGTAAGACAAAGATGAAATTTCTTTTCCTTTTTATAAAAAAAAAAAAAATGATTATCAAGTTACTTGGTACCATTTCCTAGAAAGACTTACTTCCCCAGACAAGGAATTGCCTTGCCACCATTCCTGTACTTCTTTGAAATACAGGGTTGGTTTTTTTTGTTTTTTTTTTTTTTGCTGGAGGGGTGTACAATTTTATGTTCTTATTCACTTTAAAGAGAAATGTAAAACAAGTGAGCAGTTCTTACTTTGTGTAAATATTACAAAACTTTCTCATTCTCCCCCGGCAAAAGCCAGTCATAATAGGCCACTTGAATCTGGCCCTTGTTGTCATCTTCCTTTCACAGACAAATTCTGTTAATTACACTGAATAGAACAACTCTGTTCTCTGATGAACAACTCTGATGATTCAGAGATCCAGGAAAGCAATGAATTAGCTTTGATTCATGGGGCACTTCCTTTAGTGCCACTCACCAGCTGTGGTTTGTGGGTGGCTCATCTGCTACCACTCTCCAACAAATACCCTGCCTTCTACAATTCTGAAATCCTTATATCCAAAAAAGTCCAGATTTTTCTCACTCCCAGGGATCTGCATGTCTTATTTTCTTTGCTCATAATGCCTTTGTCCTAATGTCTAAAAATTCTATTCATATCACCAGGGACTTTCCTCAACCTCCTCAGCAGTGTTAAATATTCTCTCCTAGATGACCCATGCACATAGGTCATAATGGATTATATCACTTATCCATAGTCTTCTGATTATTCATCCTGTATTGCTCTCTCCTTCTCACATATGGCCTTCTCAATATAAACCTCTAGAAAGTATAAACCTATCTTTCTCTGCACCTTAGTAAGTCAAAACAATAACCACAACAATAGTAGATTTTCTGGATGAAAAAATTTAAATTTTCCAATGCAGTTCAAATGTCAAACGTCTTCCACCTTACACTTAAGTATATTTATATTTACTAGATCTCACAGCCTTTGATCACTTGGTTTGGAAACCATAATCATCTTCCTATGTTCCAGAACAGAGGGGAAATAACTTCCTGGAACAAATAATAAATGCCTGGTAGATATTTTTAAGTTTCCTTATATATGAAGATTGAAAGAACGATTATAGTAGGACCTTTGAGGCACATCTTCTCAAGTGTCCTACATGGAATCTACTGTTTATCGTCTACACACTAAATTTCTAACACACTGTTGAGATTCTGTAAAGAAAGTACACTAATAAGTAGATGGAGCCCCAAGTCTGCTGTTAACTAGCTATGTGTGTATATCAGTGAGGGGAAGCTGGGTTTTGCTGCAGTAACAGCGACCTTGAACACTGTAGTTGTCTCACTCACACGGCAAGACTCATCATGGGTCAGCCACAACTCTTTTTCATGTTGCCATCACTCTAAAAACCTGCCATCACTGAGACAAAGAGAAAAGAGACAGACATGACAATCTGTACCCTGACTCTTAAAGCATCTTCCTGAGAATGTCACTCACATTACTAATGGCCACTCCTGAGTTAATCAGAGCAGAATCTTCAGTTAGGGAGGATATTTAGAATGCAGCGTTTAGTGAAAGTAATTCAATCTAACAAATAAATAATTTTACAGAAAACATATATTGTACCTGAATCTAAGTTTCCTCAAATGTAAAATGACAAGTATGCAATGATAAAATAAATTATTTCATAGGGTTATATGGATTAATGGAGATAATGATTTTTAAAAAATACTTAGCATGTTTCTACAATAGCCAGGACATGGAAGCAACGTAAATGTCCATCAACAGATAAATGGAAAAAGAAGATGTATTACATATACACAACAGAATTATTACTCGGCCACAAAAAGAAATAGAATAGTGCAATTTGAAGAGACATGGAAAGACAAAAAAAAATATCATATAATATTGCTTATGTGTGCAGTCCAGAAAAATGGAACAGATGAACTTATTTGCAAAGCAGAAATAGAGACACAGATGTACTCATGGATACCAAGGAGGGAAGGGGGGATGGGATGAATTGGGAGATCGAGATTGACATATATACATTACTATGCATAAAAGAAATAACTAATGAGAACCTACTGTAAAGCAGAGGGAACTCTACTCTGTGTTGACTGAAATGGGAGAGAAATCTAAAAAAAGAGGGGGGGTACATGTATACATATAACTGATTCACTTTGCTGTACAGCAGAAACTAATATAACACTGTAAAGCAACTATACTCCAATAAAAATTTAAATATTCATTAACTAATTAAAAAACACTTAGTATGACACCTTGCTTGTAATTATTGCTCAGTAAATGTTTGCTTAAAACGTTGGAAAAAAGAAAAAGGACCTTGGTTGCTGTATCTGTCAAATAAGTAATAAACTCAAATAGCTCCATGGTGTCAGGGTGTTAGCTGCATGGTTAAAACAACTAGAGATAATTGAGAAGTGCTAGTCATTCAGTCATGTCTGACACTTTGCAACCCCAGGGACTGAAGCCCGCCAGGCTCCTCTGTCCATTTCTCCTCTGTCCATTCTCCCTTGGGAATGGCTACCCACTCCATATTCTGGCCTGGAGAATTCCATGGACTACACAGTCCAGAGGATCACAAAGAGTTGGATATGACTGAGTGACTCACTTTCACATCTTTCTCGGCCTTTTGGGATGCTGTTCTTGTGGAATTCCCCAAGTTAGAATACTAGAGTGGGTAGCCATTCCATTCCATTCTCCACGGGATCTTCCCAACCCAGGGATCAAACCCAAGTCTCCCGCACTTCAGGCAGATTCTTTACCTGAACCACCTGGGAAGCCCAAGAATACTGGAGTGGGTAGCCTATCTCTTCTCCAGCAGATCTTTCCAAAAAGAGGGCTTATTCTGATATTGCCTCACAAACGCAGAATATCACTTTCAGTGTATTTTATAAGTCAAGCAAATCACTAAGGTCTGCAGTGTTCTTATCCCTTTACTAAAATAAGTTAGCTAAAAAATGAGGGTTTTGTTACAGGGAAAAATATTATAATAGATGTGTGGTGGCTTATTTATCTTGCATTTCCCTAATGGCTAATTAGGTTGAATATCTTTTCATAAGCTTATTTGATATCTGTCTATGCTCTTTATGAAGTGTCTGTTCAGATTGTTGATCCGTTTTTAAATTTGCTTTCTTATTAAGTTTTGAGAGAATTTTAAAGATATACCCTAAATATGCCTTTTGTTAAATATGAGATTTATAAATTTTCCTAGTCTCTAGTTATCCTTTTATTCTATTTATAGGCCTTGTGCAAAAAGTTGTTGTTGTTGTTTTTAATTGATGATGTCCAATTTACCAAGATGCTTTTTCTTTTATGGATCATGCTTTTGGTGTCAGGTCGAAAAAGACTTTGCACAACTCAAAGTCACTAAGTTTTTTCTTCTATATTTTCTTATAAAAATTTTGAAGTTCTAAATTTTAAACTTAAATCTATAAACCATCTTGGGTTAATTTTATATAGTGTGAGGTATAAGTCACGGTATGACATTAGCAAAAGGATTTTTTTGTAGATGTCCTTTATCACCCGAAAATTTCCCATTTTTTTCCTAGATTGCTCAGAGGTCTTTTCATGGATACTTATTATGTTTTGTCAAATGTTGTTTCTGCATGAATAGCTAAAAACATGTGTTTTAACATTTTAGTCTGTTAATATGATGGGTTACATAAATTGTTTTTCAAATGTTGAACTAGCATTCCATCCCAGGACAAATCTTAACTCCGTTATTATATATTTTTCTTTTCATATGTGGCTAGACTCTGAATTGCTAATATTCTGTTAAGGATTTTTGTGGCTATGTTCATGAGGAAAATTGGTCTCTAGTTTTCTTTTCTTGCACTGTGTTTTGGCATCCGGGGAATCCTGCCCTCATAGAATGAGTTTGGAAATCATCTCTCTTCTTTAATTTCTTGGAAGATACTGTGTAGAATTGGTGTGATTCCTTCTTCAAATGTTTGGCAGAATTCACCTTTGAAACCATCTGGAATTGGAGATCTCTGGAAATTTTTAAACTACAAATTCGATTTCTCTAATAGACATAGCTGTATTCATGTTACCTACTTCTTTGTTGAATTTTAATATTTTATAGCTTTCAAGGAATTGACCCACTTCATCTACATTATTAAATGTCTGTGCATAGAACTGTTCTTGGTATTTGCTTATTTATATTTCAATGTCTGTAAAGGTATATTCTCTTTCATTACTAAAAATGATAACTTTGTCTTTTTGGTAATTTCAGTTATAGATATATCAATTTTATTGATTCTAATATACAATTTCCTATTTCTTTCTTTTTTTTTTTTTTTTACTATTTTGTTCTGTTTTCTGTGTATCTCTGACCTACCTTTTGATTCTTTCTGATTTCTTTGGGTTAATATTCCTCTTCATTTTCCTGTTTCCCTAAGATGAAAACTTAAATTGTTGATTTGAGACTTTTCTTCTTTTCCAATACAAGTATTTAATGCTACGAATTTCCTTTGGAGCACTGTTAAGCTTCATTCCATACATTTTCATATATTGTACTTATATTTTCATCCAGATCAAAATAATATCTTTCAATTTTCCTCAAGGCTTCATCTTTGACTTCATGGATTATAAAGAATAATGTTTTTATTTGAGAATTTTCCAGCTATCTTTCTGTTATTGATTCCTAATTTAATTAAGTTGTTTTCAGACAATGTACTTTATATGAATTCACGTCTTTTACATTTGTTAAGTTTTTTTTTATGATGTATGATTTGGTCTGTTAATATATTGATGAATGTTTCTTGGACACCCAAAAAGAATGTATATTCTACTGTAGTTGGATAGGGTGTCCCATGAATATCAGGTAGACCCAACTGACTGATGGTGATGTTGAGTTCTTTATACTTGATAACTTAATGTTACCTTGTTTCAACAAATATAGGAGACAAGTTTCAAAAGGTACCTTCTAGCTATATTTTGATTAGTGTTTGAATTGTATCTTTCTTCATCCTTTTATGTTTAACACAGTTTACTTAAATCATATGGGAAATGTTGAATTGTTGTAGTCATTTTATCTTTTTTTTAATATATATTATTTGGCTACACCAAATAATAAATATTAAAAAAAAAAAAATACAGTCAGCAAAAACAAGACCAGGAGCTGACTGTGGCTCAGATCATGAACAGGATCCTTATTGCCAAATTCAGACTGAAATTGAAGAAAGTAGGGAAAACCACTAGACTATTCAGATATGACCTAAATCAAATCTCTTATGATTATACAGTGGAAGTGACAACTAGTTTCAAGGGATTAAATCTGATAAATGAGTACCTGAAGAACTATGAATGGAGGTTCGAGACATTATATAGGAGGCAGGGATCAAGACCATCTCTAAGAAAAAGAAATGCAAAAAGGCAAATTGGTTGTCTGAGGAGGCCTTACAAATAACTGTGAATAGAAAAGACAGGAAAGGCAAAGAGAAAAGGAAAGCTATACCCATTTGAATGCAGAGTTCCAAAGAATAGCAAGAAGAGATAAGCCTTCCTCAGTGGTCAATGCAAAGAAATAGAGGTAAACAGTAGAATGGGAAAGACTAGAGATCTCTTCAAGAAAAGCAGAGATACCAAGGGAATATTTCATGCAAAGATGGGCTCAATAAAGGACAGAAATGGTATGGACCTAACAGAAGCAGAAGATATTAAGAAAAGGAGGCAAGAATTCACAGAAGAACTATACAAAAAAGATCTTCAGGACCCAGATAACCATGATGCTGTTATCACCAGCCTAGAGCCAGACATTCTGGAATGTGAAGTCAAGTGGGCCTTAGGAAGCATCACTACAAACAAAGCTATTGGAGGTGATGGAATTCCAGTTGAGCTATTTCAAATCCTAAAAGATGATGCTGTGAAAGTGTTGTACTCAATATGCCAGCAAATTTGGAAAACTCAGTAGTGGCCATAGGACTGGAAAAGCTCAGTTTTCATTCCAATCCCAAGAAAGGCAATGCCAAAGAATGCTCAAACTACTGCACAATTGCACTCATCTCACAGGCTGGTAAAGTAATGCTCAAATTTTTCCAAGCCAGGCTGCAACAGTATGTGAACATGAACTTCCAGATGTTCAAGCTGGATTTAGAGAAGGCAGAGGAACCAGAGATCAAATTGCCAACATCCGTTGTATCATCAAAAAAGCAAGAGAGTTCCAGAAAAATATCTACTTCTGTTTTATGGACTATGCCAAAGCCTTTGATTGTGTGGACCACAACAAACTGTGGAAAATTCTTAAAGAGATGGGAAAACCAGACCACCTGACCTGCCTCCTGAGAAATCTGTATGCAGGTCAGGAAGCACCAATTAGAACTGGACATGGAACAACAGACTGGTTCCAAATAGGGAAAGGAGTATATTTCAAGGCTGTATATTGTCACCCTGCTTATTTAATTTATATGCAGAGTACATCATGAAAAACGCGGGGCTGGATGAAGCACAAGCTAGAATCAAGATTTCCAGGAGAAATATCAATAACCTCAGATAAGGAGATGACACCACCCTTATGGCAGAAAGCAAAGAAGAACTAAAGAGCCTCTTGGTGAAAGTGAAAGAGGAGAGTTGTGAAAGTGAAAGTGAAAGAAAGTGAAAGAAAAAGTTGGCTTAAAACTCAACACTCAGAAAACTAAGATTATAGCATCTGGTCCCATCCCTTCATGGCAAATAGATGGGGAAACAGTGGAAACAGTGAAAGACTTTATTTTGGGGGGCTCCAAAATCACTGCAGATGGTGATTGCAGCCATGAAATTAAAAGATGCTTGCTCCTTGGAAAAAAAGTTATGACCAACCTAGACAGCACATTAAAAAGCAAAGACATTACTTTGCCAACAAATGTCCCTCTAATCAAAGCTATGGTTTTTCCAGTAGTCATGAATGGATGTGAGAGTTGGACTATAAAGAAAGCTGAGCACCAAAGAATTAATGTTTTTGAACTGTGGTGTTGGAGAAGACTCTTGAGAGTCCTTTGGACTGCAAGGAGATCTAACCAGTCCATCCTAAAGGAAATCAGTCCTGAATATTCATCAGAAGGACTAATGCTGAAGCTGAAACTCCAATACTTTGGCCACCTGAGGCAAAGAACTGGCTCATTTGCAAAGACCCTGATGCTGAGAAAGATTGAAAGCAGGGAGAGAAGGGGACGACAGAGGATGAGATGGTGGATGGTATCACTGACTCAATGGACCTGAGTTTGAGTAAATTCTGAGAGTTAGCAATGGACAGTGGGCCTGGCATGCTGCATTCCATGGGGCCTCAAAGAGTTGGACATGACTGAACCACTGAACTGACTGACCGACTGCCTGACTGACTTCACTACACCAGGCCTTAGTTGCAGCATAAGAACTCTTAGTTGTGGCATGTGGGATTTAGTTCCCTGACCAAAGATTGAACCCAGCCCCCTGCAATAGGAGCATGGAGTCTTAGCCACTGGACCATCTGGGAAGTCCCACTGTAGTTGTTTTTTTCCTGGTATTGTTTTAGAAGGCTAGTTAGACTCTTCACATACTCTGATTCACATTCTATGGACTGTGGTTCCGATATAAATTAATTATCCAAAGTCTTTGCTGGCCATTTACAACTTGCCTGTGAGTCCCCCACCCAGTGGCCAGTTTGGGACCTGGGCTGTGTCTACTCCACGGTTCAATTCTCAAAGCATTTAACACATTCTTTAGCATCATATCCATTCCTGGCTCAGGGATGAGCCCAAGAATTTAAATGCATTTTATGGGATCATTTTCATAGGTTGTCTTCACCCAACTAACTTGCACATATAAAAAAAATTATTTTATCAAATTAGTAATCATTCATGCTCTTCATTCAAACTTAAGTTTTTGAAGCTGTGAGATAAAGTCACCCAAACTTTTCTATCCATGTTTCATGGTCTTTCACTCAATTCCACCCTAAATGCCTCGTAAGGATTTATTCAGTGTTCCCTTACTTTCCTTCTTTTCTCTCTCTCTCTCTCTATGAAAATGTCCACCAGAATATAGTCTCCCTGGCCCAGTGACTTATCATATATCTATCTTCTATCCCCTGGCACTAGTGACTATTGTCTGACTATGCCTTAATCTTACTTTCTCAGATCAAATGCATGAGGGATAAAGCACATCAATGATCACTTGAACAGCCTCTCTTCTTTTCACAAGCAGTGAATTATACTGGTCTTTGTGCATATTAGCACTGGAGAACCCATCATCTGAATACCAGAACTAGTCCTAAACCAAATGTTTAAGTAGGAGATGTGTCTTGAGTTGCCTGCTGCACTCTGTCTCTGCTTGTAGTTCTTTTTGTCCCCTCAGCACTTAGCTCAAGCTAGTTAACTGGCCAAAATTCCCAGGCTTGTCTGCCCTCTTGTATAAGATGGGAAATTATTAGATAAATGAAATCATACTGAACTGCTCAAGTCATACTCCTTCAGAGAGTATTTACATTTTAAATGAGCTTGTCAAGATGTGTTACTCACTTAATTCTGGATTTTCTAGCATGCTGACACCTGAAATGGCAGGTTAGTATGAGGCAGAGATGACCCTAATTTTTAAAAATTCTTCTGCTAGTACAAAGAGTTAAAAATGAGATGCGTATTTTATTTAGTTTGACTGGAGAGGGGAGGTGTCTGTATGAGTTTATGAGAAGGATAATTTTTATAATGCATTGTCCACAATATTCTAAATTTCAAAATGCTTATAAGATCAGATGTAGAAATGAATGACAGAAATGTAGTAACTTCCCTTAAAATTCGTCTCTTGATTCTCCTACTCAAACTGAGTGCAAAACAAACAACTTCACAAGCTATATGTGGTTATAATAAAGATCTGCAATGATTTGCAAAGTACTTCATATTCTTCAGTCACATTAATAGGCTTATAAGTACAGAGAAAAGATCTAGTTGACTCACAAAGAGCTATTATATTATAGTTGCCAACATATGTGTGTTATATATTTCTACTTAGACTTTAGAAATATAACATTTTCGGCCACACTTTTCCTAAACTGATTAGTCTACCGAACTCTTCTCTTCACATGACACTCATTAACATCGTGAGCCAGTGTACTGCATACCACACTGTGGGGAACATTCCGGTAGATTCTTGGCATTTCATAGGGATATATTCTGCAGGTCTTATAAATCCCCAAAGTCATGAAAAACTCTGAAGTATATAATTTCCACCATAAATTAAATTAAAATTGATTCTTATTGAAACAGTTTGTTGAATTGTTTTTCCTGTTCCTGTGAGGGGTACACGGTTGATTTAATAATGTCTTTAATTCCACTACCTTCCACTGAATTAGGCATTTATCTCTACACTGATCCGAAGCTTCTTCGGTTAGAAACACCACTTTTTAAAAATTCCAAAATAAGGATTCAGTTCAGTCGCTCAGTCATGTCCGACTCTTTGCGACCCCATGAATTGCACCACGCCAGGCCTCCCTGTCCATCACCAACTCCCGGAGTTTACCCAAACCCACGTCCATCGAGTTGGTGATGCCATCCAGCCATTTCATCCTGTTGTCCCTTTTTCCTCCTGCTCCCAATCCCTCCCAGCATCAGAGTCTTTTCCAATGAGCCAACGCTTTGCATGAGGTGGCAAAAGTACTGGAGTTTCAGCTTTAGCATCATTCCTTCCAAAGAACACCCAGGACTGATCTCCTTTAGAATGGACTGGTTGGATCTCCTTGCAGTCCATGGGACTCTCAAGAGTCTTCTACAACACCACAGTTTAAAAGCATCAATTCTTAGCAAAGGATAATTTGGGGAACAATTTTTGTCTCTTACTCTGCTTCCTGCCTCCATACACACGTATGTGTGTGTGGTAAGTCACTTCAGTTGTGCCCAACTCTGTGCAACCCTATGGACTGTAGCCCACCAGGCTCCTCTGTTCATGGGATTCTCCAGGCAAGAATACTGGAGTGGGTTGCTATGCCCTTCTCCAGGGGATCTTCCTGACCCAAGGATCGAATTCTCATCTCTGATGTCTCCTACATTGGCAGGCAGATTTTTAACCACTAGCACCAAATGTACAGACACAGTTTTCATGCTTTTGTTTTTTTTAGGCAATGCCACGTAGCATGTGGGATTGTAGTTGCCTGACCATGGGTCAAATCCATGTCCCCTGCAGTGACAGCACAGATTCTTAGCCACTGGACCAGCAGGGAAGTCCTTCATGCTTTTGTTTTATTTTATACTGTATGGAGAGGTGGTCCGAAACTATGGAGAGTCGGACTTAGTTGGACTCTATGGAGAGTCACTAAGTTGGGTCCGACTATGTAAACCTATGGACTGTAGCCCACCAGGCTCCTCTGTCCATGGGATTCCCCAGGCAAGAATACTGGAGTGGGTTGCCATTTCCTTTTCCAAGGGATCTTCTCAACCTAGGGATCAAACCCATGTCTCCCGCATTGAGGCAGATTCTTTACCACTGAGCCATTAAGGATTCCCATTCTATGGAGTAGTAAAAAGTAATTGTGACCTAAGCTCGCAAGGTACTATATTAAATAAGCAGAAAAAAGACATAAGCAAATATATATAATCAACCTTATCCCTTAACCCATAATGATCTACCCATAATACAGGAATTTGGGGGGAATGTTGGTATTACATTTGAGCTGGTTTTGGAGTCAAACAGAACAGGGTGGATTCCAGATACCTTGAGTAAGTTACTTTATGGGATGTGCTATCCTCATTTGTTAAGTGGGATTGTAATAGTTATTTGAAGGCTAACTGACATAAGATGGAAATACACGGCACCCAGTAAGTCTTCCAAACATAGTAGTAATTATGTAAGACATAGCCTCATGGCTGACAAATCATTAAAATCTAAGTCTTTAAAGGTTACATGTGCGCCCATGTGTACAGCAATCAAAGCTAAGACAGCCTTGATTTTCTCAACACCTTTTGCAAGCTAATTCAGATTTATGCCATGTTAAAATTCAATAAGCATCTATTTGGACATTCTTCCTGCCCTACATAGAGAAAGCAATATTATTTGACCCAAATTCTGGGAGCAGACAACCTTCCTATACCAGTTTTCTTTCTGAGTGGAGACTAATAGGACATTAATTTTACATACATCTCCATATGTTTTATTTCTTCAGGAATTAGTCTTTCTCTGTGAATAGAGGCTTGGACAACAACTTTCTTCTTACTTCTATGTAGGTCAACACTCTATTTTTTTAGTAAAGAAAATGAATATTAGATAAAATTAACAATAGGTATTTACAGCAACGACCAACATGGAAAGCAAAAATAACATCACACCCATATATCCATTTTCCCAAATACAAGTTTTTTTTTTAATTTTCATATCATTTTTTCACCTCTCAAATACTCTTTATATGACCTAAAACAAAAAAAAATGTGTGACTAAAACATAAAGTAGAAAACCTTCACGTTTACTCTTCTTTTATTCAACTTTTCTTCATAGCAATGAAATGACACAAAAATCTCTCTGATGCAACGCATCAGAAACAGTGGCAGAAACACAAGACTCAGTGCATTATCATCTCTCTGTCACACACACACACACACACACACACACAAACACACACACAGATGGAAAGCCATAGCACAGTAGATGGTGTTTTCTCTGAGGAAACTTAAAACACAATGGCTGGATTACTATGACGACAGAGTACATGTCATGGTTTATGGGAACATTTGGGACAGCTGTTTTCCATTTTGAGTGTTTGCTCCAGTACTTTCTATCATATTAACAGCTCTGTAGACCTTAGAAATTTCATTCTGTGTGCTTCTGCTGCTACTGCTGCTAAGTCTCTTCAGTCATGTCCAACTCCGTGCAGCCCCATAGACAGCTCGCACCAGGCTCCCCCGTCCCTGGGATTCTCCAGGCAAGAACATTGGAGTGGGTTGCCATTTCCTTCTCCAGTGCATGAAAGTGAAAGGTGAAAGTGAAGTTACTCAGTCGTGTCTGACTCTTAGCGACCCCATGGATTGCAGCCCACCAGGCTCCTCTGTCCACGGGATTTTCCAGGCAAGAGTACTAGAGTGGGGTGCCATTACCTTCTCTGTCTGTGTGCTTCTCAGATCAGATCAGTCGCTCAGTTGTGTCCGACTCTTTGCAACCCCATGAATCGCAGCATGCCAGGCCTCCCTATCCATTACCAACTCCCAGAGTTCACTCAGACTCACGTCCATCGAGCCATGATGCCATCCAGCCATCTCATCCTCTGTCGTCCCCTTCTCCTCCTGCCCCCAATCCCTCCCAGCATCAGAGTCTTTTCCAATGAGTCAACTCTTCGCATGAGGTGGTCAAACTACTGGAGTTTCAGCTTTAGCATCATTCCTTCCAAAGAACATCCAGGGCTGATCTCCTTCAGAATGGATTGGTTGGATCTCCTTGCAGTCCAAGGGACTCTCAAGGGTCTTCTCCAACACCACAGTTCAAAAACATCAATTCTTCGGCACTCAGCCTTCTTCACAGTCCAACTATCACATCCATACATGACCACAGGAAAAACCATAGCCTTGACTAGACGAACCTTTGTTGGCAAAGTCATGCCTCTGCTTTTGAATATGCTATCTAGGTTGGTCATAACTTTCCTTCCAAGGAGTAAGCGTCTTTTAATTTCATGGCTGCAGTCACCATCTGTCGTGATTTTTGAGCCCAGAAAAATAAAGTCTGACACTGTTTCCACTGTTTCCCCATCTATTTCCCATGAAGTGGTGGGACAAGATGCCATGATCTTCGTTTTCTGAATGTTGAGCTTTAAGCCAACTTTTTCACTCTCCACTTTCACTTTCATCAAGAGGCTTTTGAGTTCCTCTTCACTTTCTGCCATAAGGGTCGTGTCATCTGCATATTTGAGGTTATTGATATTTCTCCTGGCAACCTTGATTCCAGCTTGTGTTTCTTCCAGTCCAGCGTGTCTCATGATGTACTCTGCATATAAGTTAAATAAACAGGGTGACAATATACAGCCTTGATGAACTCCTTTTCCTATTTGGAACCAGTCTGTTGTTCCATGTCCAGTTCTAACTGTTGCTTCCTGACCTGCATACAAATTTCTCAAGAGGCAGATCAGGTGGTCTGGTATTCCCATCTCTTTGAGAATTTTCCACAGTTTATTGTGATACACACAGTCAAAGGCTTTGGCATAGTTTCAATAAAGCAGAAATAGATGTTTTTCTGGAACTCTCTTGCTTTTTGCATGATCCAGGGATGTTGGCAATTTGATCTCTGGTTCCTCTGCCTTTTCTAAAACCAGCTTGAACATCTGGAAGTTCATGGTTCACATATTGTTGAAGCCTGGCTTGGAGAATTTTGAGCATTACTTTACTAGTGTGTGAGATAGTGTGCAGTAGTTTGAGCATTCTTTGGCATTGCCTTTCTTTGGGATTGGAATGAAAACTGACCTTTTCCAGTCCTGTGGCCACTGCTGAGTTTTCCAAATTTGCTGGCATATTGAGTGCAGCACTTTCACAGCATCGTCTTTCAGGATTTGGAAGAGCTCAACTGGAATTCCATCACCTCCAATAGCTTTGCTTGTAGTGATGCTTTCGAAGGCCCACTTGACTTCACATTCCAGGATGTCTGGCTCTAGGTCAGTGATCACACCATCGTGATTATCTGGGTCGTGAAGATCTTTTTTATACAGTTCTTCTGTGTATTCTTGCCATCTCTTCTTAATATCTTCTGCTTCTGTTAGGTCCATACCATTTCTGTCCTTTATCGAGCTCATCTTTGCATGAAATGTTCCTTTGGTATCTCTGATTTTCTTGAAGAGATCCCTAGTCTTTCCCATTCTGTTGTTTTCCTCTATTTCTTTGCATTGATCGCTGAAGAAGGCTTTCTTATCTCTTCTTGCTATTCTTTGGAACTCTGCATTCAGATGTTTGTATCTTTCCTTTTCTCCTTTGCTTTTCACTTCTCTTCTTTTCACAGCTATTTGTAAGACCTCCCCAGACAGCCATTTTGCTCTTTTGCATTTCTTTTCCATGGGGATGGTCTTGATCCCTGTCTCCTGTACCATGTCACAAACCTCATTCCATAGTTCATCAGGCACTCTATCTATCAGATCTAGGCCCTTAAATCTATTTCTCACTTCCACTCTATAGTCATAAGGGATTTGATTTAGGTCATACCTGAATGGTCTAGTGGTTTTCCCTACTTTCTTCAATTTAAGTCTGAATTTGGCAATAAGAAGTTCATGATCTGAGCCACAGTCAGCTCCTGGTCTTGTTTTTGCTGACTGTATACAGCTTCTTCATCTTTGGCTGCAAAGAATATAATCAATCTGATTTCAGTGTTGACCATCTGGTGATGTCCATGTATAGAGTCTTCTCTTGTGTTGCTGGAAGAGGGTGTTTGTTATGACCAGTGCATTTTCTTGGCAAAACTGCTCCATTCCGCATTCCAAGGCCAAATTTGCCTGTTACTCCAGGTGTTTCTTGACTTCCTACTTTTGCATTCCAGTCCCCTATAATGAAAAGGACATCTTTTTTTGGGTGTTAGTTCTAAAAGGTCTTGTAGGTCTTCATAGAACCGTTCAACTTCAGCTTCTTCAGCGTTACTGGTTGGGGCATAGACTTGGATTACTGTGATATTGAATGGTTTGCCTTGGAAACGAACAGAGATCATCTGTCGTTTTTGAGATTGCATCCAAGTACTGTATTTTGGACTCTTTTGTTGACCATGATGGCCACTCCATTTCTTCTGAGGGATTCTTTCCCACAGTAGTAGATATAATGGTCATCTGAGTTAAATTCACCCATTCCAGTCCATTTCAGTTCGCTGATTCCTAGAATGTCGACATTCACTCTTGCCATCTGTTGTTTGACCACTTCCAATTTGCCTTGATTCATGGACCTGACATTCCAGGTTCCTATGCAATATTGCTCTTTACAGCATTGGACCTTGCTCTATCACCAGTCACATCCACAGCTGGGTATTGTTTTTGCTTTGGCTCCATCCTTTCATTCTTTCTGGAGTTATTTCTCCACTGATCTCCAGTAGCATATTGGGCACCTACTGTCCTGGGGAGTTTCTCTTTCAGTATCCTATCATTTTGCCTTTTCATACTGTTCATGGGGTTCTCAAGGCAAGAATACTGAAGTGGTTTGCCATTCCCTTCTCCAGGGGACCACATTCTGTCAAATCTCTCCACCATGACCCGCCCATTTTGGGTGGCCCCTCGGGCATGGCTTAGTTTCATTGAGTTAGACAAGGCTGTGGTCCTAGTGTGATTAGATTGACTAGTTTTCTGTGAGTATGGTTTCAGTGTGTTTGCCCTCTGATGCCCTCTTACAACACCTACCGTCTTACTTGGGTTTCTCTTACCTTGGGCGTGGGGTATCTCTTCACAGCTGCTCCAGCAAAGCGCAGCCATAAAGCACACATAAGTAAGGCCACAACAAGTGAGTCATGCTCAAGTCTGAACCACTTCAGAAGACACACTCAAAGAGAACCCAGAGTTCTTCTCATTCTCTCAAAGGCTATGGAGAAACTTCAGTAGCTAAGTCTGGACTGGCCAACCTTTTTAAAATTACCACATAATTCTTAATTTCAGACCATGTGAGTTTTAAGCACTATCATCTTTTCTTCCATGGAGAAAAATATTCTGATATGAAATAAGAAGTCATCTTTTTAAAACAAGATTGTTAGATAAAATAATTTAACCATCCAAAGAATTCTGTGCTTTAAGTATTATCAGGTTTATTTTATGAACAATAAAAGTTGAATTTAGAGGGGTAAATCAATTTTCACCAAACCCACAGTCTGAAAATAGAAAATCCTAGATTAAAACAGTTACTATGAAGCCCTGTTTGATTCTTCCTAATTTGGACTGTTCTATGTCTTGTACCGGAGAAGGCAATGGCACCCCACTCCAGAACTCTTGCCTTGAAAATCCCATGGACGGAGGAGCCTGGTGGGCTGCAGTCCATGGGGTCGCTAAGAGTCGGACACGACTGAGCAACTTCCCTTTCACTTTTCACTTTCATGCATTGGAGAAGGAAATGGCAACCCACTCCAATGTTCTTGCCTGGAGAATCCCAGGGACGGGGGAGCCTGGTGGGCTTCCGTCTATGGGGTCGCAGAGAGTCGGACATGACTGAAGTGACTTAGCAGTATCAGCGGCATATCTTGTACTGCATTCATGAGCATGGCTCAGGAAATAATGTTTTCGGAACATCTTTGTCTAAGAAATATTTAATAAGGACAAATAGTACAACTAACAATAGTGTTTATTGTCATCAGTCTCCATTAGGTATGTGTGTACGTATGAGAAAGTAAAAAAAAAAAAAAATCAGTGAACACTTTTGAAGGTCAATAGATGCATTTTAAAAGCAAATAATAATCTTCTCTCATAGATAACTCCTAAGAATTTTAGTGGAAAATGGGAAGATGTGGATGTTTTGATCCCAGGTCACATTGAGGATTTTTCTACTATGGATAGATTGTTTAATCCTTTTATGTATGGGTTTTACAGCTATAAAATAAAAATTATACAACTTGGGTGAGTTGTAAAAGAATGAATAACTATGGCCTATATAATTTAAAGCTTATACACAATCAACAGATGGTCCTTTATTGCCCACATCAAATCTAGATGCTCTAGGAGACAAAAATAAACATATGAAAACACATGGTCTCCTGGAGAAGCCTATCAATAGTTAGGGAGATAGAATTTCCAGACATAAAAGAATCAATATGCACTAGAAATAATATATTAATAGAATCAAATGGTATGAAACCTGTTGCCCCCATCTAGTGACTATTGTTAGTCATATTTTCCCCCCAAAACAACTAAAGCTCCATTTACTTTGGGAAATTTTTCCCAAATTTTCTGATTCATAGATTCCTTCCTTGATCACTTTTTATCTGAGCCACACTTTAATCAACTTTTGTCAATTATTACATATATCTGTGAATTTGTTAATATACAACCTGCTTTCTCCACTAGATCTTAAGTCTCTTGATCAAAAACCACATGCAATCTTTTATTATATCTTCAAAACCAGATACTTTGTTTTGCACACTGGATGTACTCCTGATTCTTTTTCCTGATTACCATGAAAACAATGATGATTGCTAGTGAGAAGTATAAATTCACAGAATGGAGCCACCACAGGATCAACACTTATATGAATGAGGTTACGTTACAAACACATTGGATTCACTTGATCTTGAGTTTCTTAAGCACAAGGATTAGGTCTTTTTCACACATGTCCTTTATTTTCATCCTCGTGTGGTTCCTGACATAGTAGAAATGGTAATGCCTGACAAAGGAAGGAAAGTAAGAAGGGGAGAAGAACTGGAAGAAGAGAAGAATAAGTCTGTTCACCAAAGAATGGACTCATGATAAAAGGTAGGAAATCCTAGACAAGAAGGACATTATCGGGAAAGGCAAAGTGGTTTAAACTGGCAGTGTGTGAGTGTGTACATGTATGTGAAACTATGTGGAAGGCATTCCAGCTGGAACAGGCAATTTTCTTTGTGAGGACATGTGCCATTGTGTTGAATAGGTAAGATATTTTTCATGCAGTAGAAGTCATACTGTGAAAGTTAGAATGAATAATTTAGAACCGGGACCAGAGGCAACGGAGCCATTACAGGTTCTTAAGATGATGAAAAGCCTTTTTAGGAAAACTACTTAGAAACAGCAGCATGCAAAATAGATGAGAGGAAACATTAAAGGTGGCAAATCCATTTAGATCCAATTGTGATAATGTAATCATGGGGTGATGAACCTGAAACTATAGCAGAGTCACCAAAATAGAAAATCTTTTTATTAAAAAATATCAGCAGGGTTTGATGATTAACTGAATATAAGAGTAAAAGAGATAAAGGCATAGTAAATATTCTCAAACTTGTAAATGATGAAAGAGGTGGAGTTCACAAACTGTGGTACAATGGGTTTCCCTGGTGGCTCAGACAGTAAAGAATCTGCCTGCAATATGGGAGACCTGGGTTTGATCCCTGGGTTGGGAAGATTCCCTGGAGGAGCATGGCAACCCACTCTAGTATTCTTGTCTGGAGAATCCCCATGGACCAGAGAAGCCTAGCGGGCTACAGTCTATGGGGTCACAAGGAACTGGACACAGCTGAGCGACTGAGTACAACACAGCACAAATTAAAATAAGGATATACAGAAATAGCTAGCTTGAAGAATATGACAAATTTGAGACATGCTGATTTTATGTAGCATGAAGTAGTAGAAAGAATGTCATAGTTGAGATAAAATAAGCAAAGACTCTGGCTCTGTGCAGAGCATGAAGAAGATACTTGTTGAATTATTGTTTTCATTAGGTCATTTAACATCTCTGGGTATTTAAGTTTCCTAAAATATTTTTTGGAGAAGGCAATGGCCACCCACTCCAGTACTCTTGCCTGGAAAATCCCATGGACAGAGGAGCTTGGTGGGCTGCAGTCCATGGGGTCGCAAAGAGTTGGACACGACTGAACGACTTCATTTTCACTTTTCACTTTCATGCATTGGAGAAGGAAATGGCAACCCACTCCAGTCTTCTTGCCTAGAGAATCCCAGGGATGGCGTAGCCTGGTGGGCTGCCATCTATGGGGTCACACAGAGTTGGACACAACTGAAGTGACTTAGCAGCAAAATATTTTTAAAGGCACATAAATTCCTGTTATAATTACAGTGCTTTTAGGATAAAATAGTTGGTGATAGTTCGATTTTTTGGTTATTGTCAAATCTTATGTAAGTTATAAATTCAAGATCTAAGGCAGAGGTATACATTTTTGATTCACATAGAAGTGGTTTATCTGCTCTTTCTAGGGTCTTATAGAGGTTGTTACTCACCCATATCTACTTTCAAAGAGATGGAAGATAAAACTGCAGTGAACATAGGAGTAATTTTCTAAAAACAAACAAACAAACAAACCCATATCATAGGATAGACTTAATTTTCTCTTGTCAACCAAGCACCTATCCCTATTTTCCTAACTATAAAGTAAGAACAAGACACCCCAACTCATTTAACTGATTTATTTGTCCTACAAGTTTCAGTAAACACAAGGACAGGTACATGGG
Organism: Bubalus kerabau; assembly: GCF_029407905.1. Classification (NCBI taxonomy): domain Eukaryota; kingdom Metazoa; phylum Chordata; class Mammalia; order Artiodactyla; family Bovidae; genus Bubalus; species Bubalus kerabau. Next base: position 97,063,847 of record NC_073627.1, on the reverse strand, counting down.
GAGGGTAGAAGAGGGAGAAAGTAGTTATGAGTGACAGGGTTACACAGCCGACTTACACCAGTCTACAAGGAGATAGCGTCAAATAGAAGGAAGGGACCTGATCACAGGCCTTTGATGAAAAGGGAAAGCATTCAATAATGATTAAGTTAAGTGCATGGACTCTGGAATCAGAAGAGCATTTATCTTGAGATAAAAACAGCTCCTAGCTGTGTGGCCACAGGAAAACTGCTGAAGTTACCTAAGCCACACATTGTAACATGGGCACCGTAAGAACACCCACCTTCTAGAGTTGTGAAGAAAGATGAAATATAAGCAAGTACTCAATAAACAGTAACGAACATTATTAAAAGGAAACAGTGTTAGATCAGCCTGAATTAGCATGAGACACCACTAATTGTTTTCAGTCTTTAAATCTAAGGATTAAAAAGAGAAAATGGAAGAAAGGAGAGCAAGAGGGAGAGAGAGAAGTGCTAACAACCAGGATAGGGAAAGGAGAAATGAGATAAAAATGAGAAAGAATGGGGAAAAAGTGACAGGGAAGAACTGAAAAGAGCTGTGGGGAAAGGGAACAAGGGAGGGAGTCTTATTTATTTACATATTGTAACAAATTAATTTTACTGAAGTGTATTTGCTTTATAACGTTGTGTTAGTTTCTACTGTACAGTAAGGTGAATCATCTATACATATACACATATCCCCTCTCTTTTGGATTTCAGAAGGAGTCATAGTTGACATTTCCAAATATCATTCCTTTGTCATTGAAATAGAAGTAGAACACAATAAAATTATGAACAAAACTGTAAAAAAAAAAATTAATGGCAAAGGAAAGCTTAGTTGGAGAGCAGAAACATAAGGGAGGAAAAAACCCTAGTGTTGTACAAGTGGGAATTGATTAAAAGAAGAATATAATTTCATCTAATTATTTTCTATTCTTTTTCATATTTCTATAGCTACATAAAAATGCTAGTTTAAATAATGTGCCCTGAAGCCTTCTTAGTCAAATATGGTTTGGCCCTTATACACTCTTTTAAATGAAGTACACATATAATTAGGAAAGGTACCATAATACAAAGCGAAGATATTACATTACACCAGGAAACTTAACTTCTATAAAAGGGAGGCTACATTCTGGCCAACTAGCAAATGTTTTTTTATAATCCCTATTCATACACAATTCAGAATGATGTAATGCCAGGTTATATGTCAACTAAGCCATTCTTTTTCAGTGAATCTCTGACCCAAATGCCTAGGAGTCTGTCTGGAGTTGATGGCATGTTGAAGAAATTAATAAACTCTATGGTATAACTATATATTATGGATTACTCCAGTTCTCACACAAGAACCAAAAATAATTCAATTTACAATGCTCATATTACGCTAAGGAAATGAAGATGAATAAGTGATACAAGTTTACTGAGATAAAACATGCAGTTTTCTTGTAAGTTGAGAAATCATTCATATAAACAGAATTACAGATTTGATGGCCAAGAGACTTTAACGTGTAAGGCATGTACATTCATGGATGACCACAGGGAAAACTGTAGCATCGGCACTTGTATCTGATGACCCATCTCCTCTCAACTCTCTTTTCCTCCTGTATATCCAGATACATGTACCCAGACACTCATCTATCTCTCCTCCAGACATAGGACTCCAAACCAAGTCCCTATACTCCATTTATGGCTTTGGACCCTTCCCATAATATTATCCCATCTCTCAAGTACCCCTACCAAGTTATTTGCTACCCAACATGGCACAAACAAACCAGGCTAAAGGGTTCCTGAACATTCATAGATGAATTCCTTTCTAGTTAACATATTTGAATGGGAATGTGAAAAACAAAATAATAAAGTTCAGTGATAGTGCTGTGGGAAGATACTTTGCTAGATTGTTTACTAAAAATATAGAGCACCCGTTATTTTATGTCACACGTAGTCTGCTTTTAACTATGGCATTCCAGGTTATATCAGGCAATAATCCTACTCAAAATTTGTCTTTTCAGAATCCTATTATCTCCTTAAATCATTTGTAGCACAAAACCAAAACTGAGAGGATGAGAATGAAATGAAAGGTGCTTCTGCTCCCCATTTCTCCACAGCTGTCAGATGAAACTGGTTGCTGTTACAAGAGTGATCTTCACTGTCTGCGTGGAATTGCTAGGTGTGCACCTGTCAGAAACGCTACTCCTCTCCCCCAATTTCCACTACCTTTTTTCCCCCTTCCTTCTTTCCCTCCTTCTCTCTTTCTGAGACCACATCTTAGCCTACAGCACCTCAGATATTTAGGATCATATCATTTCCACTGACTCCTAAGGACCAGCACTGATGCAAACTCAATTCAAATTTGAAGTGTTTCTGGTACAGCATACTGAAATTTACATAGAATTGAGCAATGTTCTTAAATCAAACCAGGGCATGTTTGAAGTACCAAAGTATAACCTCAGGCAATAAGCCAAAGCTTATGGAAAGGAGGATCAGCTACTGTAAAACCTGCTACACCACGTGGGTTGGGTATAAAATGAGTGCAAAAAGAAGAGATTGAGCCAGGCCACCTCAGTTGCCTTTCATCTTCTGGAATGGCTGGGGGCCTTGGGCTTTTTCTAACCCCTGTGAATTTGCATTGCCCTAAGCGGTTGTCACATCACACTGGAAAAGAGCAGACTCCCTGGACAAAAGGTCGTAAACCCTTCTGCCCAGCACTGACTATTGCACAAGCTTCCAGACAGCACCTTTTTATGACCTCTCTGCTTGCCCATGTCTATCATTTCTTATAGGGCCATCACTTTGTGAACCAAATAATTAACTCCCACATCTATTCAAATCTGGCACTCCATGAAGTGCCAGATTCAGCCTCAAACTCCAGCTCCATGCTAGAGGAGGGAGTAATAATTCATTTGAAATCAAAGGTAGAGAATGGGAACAGCATTCCAGAACACCCTAATGCTTCCTAATGATGCACTGTAAATGAATCTCCCATGAATGCACTTTTATTTTTTCTAATCTGTTTTACTTTTTAACTCTATCTCATTTGGAATATGAGTTTCTCTAAGAACACAGGAAGCACTAATTCAATGTTGGTTTCTTAAAAATATATGTGTAGCAGTGGAACCCATACTGAAAGAGAGCTAATGCCTATCTTCAAAATATAAAACATGGAAGCAATAGGAGTTTGGGAGTCAGAAACGCTGGGCTGGAAGAAGCACAAGCTGGAATCAAGATGACCGGGAGAAATATCAATAACCTCAGATATGCAGATGACACCACCCTTATGGCAGAAAGAGAAGAGGAACTAAAAAGCCTCTTGATGAAAGTGAAAGAGGAGAGTGAATAAGTTGGCTTAAAGCTCAACATTCAGAAAACGAAGATCATGGCATCTGGTCCCATCACTTCGTGGGAAATAGATGGGGAAACAGTGGAAACAGTGTCAGACTTTATTTTTGGGGCTACAAAGTCAAATGCAGATGGTGATTGCAGCCATGAAATTAAAAGATGCTTACTCCTCGGAAGGAAAGTTATGACCAACCTAGACAACATATTAAAAAGCAGAGACATGACTTTGCCAACAAAGGTCCATCTAGTCAAGGCTATGGTTTTTCCAGTGGTCATGTATGGATGTGAGAGTTGGACTATGAAGAAAGCTGAACACCGAAAAATTGATGCTTTTGAACTGTGGTGTTGGAGAAGACTTGCGAGTCCCTTGGACTGCAAGGAGATACAACCAGTCCATTCGGAAGGAGATCAGCCCTGGGATTTCTTTGGAAGGAATGATGCTAAAGCTGAAACTCCAGTACTTTGGCCACCTCATGCAAAGAGTTGATTCATTGGAAAAGACTCTGATCCTGGGAGGGATTGGGGGCAGGAGGAGAAGGGGACGACAGAGGATGAGATGGCTGGATGGTATCACCGACTCCATGGATGTGAGTCTCAGTGAACTCCGGGAGTTGGTGATTTACAGGGAGGCCTGGCGTGCTGGGATTCATGGGGTCGCAAAGAGTCGGACACGACTGAGGGACTGAACTGAACTGATGAAAGTGAAAGTGAAAGTTGCTCAGTTGTGTCTGGCTCTGTGACGCCATGGAACAATCCATGGAGTTCTACAGGACAGAGTGGGTAGCTGTTTCCTTCTCCAGGGGATCCTGCCAACCCAGGGATCGAATTCAGGTCTCCCACATTGCAGGCGGATTCCTTACCAGCTGAGCCACCAGGGAAGCCCTGGGAGTCAGTATAGCTGAGGGCAAATCCCAGCTTTCCCACTTATGCTCTTAGAACATTAGGTGAGTGGTTTCACCTCTTGGCGCCTCAAATGAATCTTATGAGATCAGGGTTAATAACATTTGCTCCTCTGGGTTGTTTTGAGGATTAAACGATACAAAACATGTAAAGAATCTCACAAAATAACGTCTAACATATAACACTTATTCCTTTTGCCAGTTCTTTTTCAGATTTTCCTCTTTATTTTTAAATTATTTTTAATTACTTTTTTATTGGGATATAATTGCTTTACAATGTTGTGTTAGTTGCTGTAGATGTAGACATATAGGACAGATACATTCTCCACTTTGTCTGTGGATTTGTGCTGTGCTTTGCACAGCAAAGCTGTGATTTGTGCTGCTCTGATTTAAAAGTGCTTTTTAAAACTCCAAAAAGGTTCTTGCTTGATTCGTTAAATGGGTGTTATAACCAGTAACTTTCAGCCTTAATATTTGAAGATGTAATTACAGTATTTATCTTTTATATAAGATGCATATGCTCAGTATGTCTCATTATGGTCATGTAAGTATTCTCATTGAATCATACAGACTTCTGAAAGAAAATCACATTCTCTCTCTCTCTGACTTGCCATGCAGCAAGGTTTTCATTTCAACTGTTGAGTAATGCTCTTAAGTCCTAAGACTAAGATCTATTACTCTACTTTGAGAAGTTCTTGAGTTTTCACTCCCAAATCATACTAACTAACCCTATGTGTGTCTTTATATAGAATCTTTATGATCTTTTTGAAATTTAAAAAATGCATAAAACTTGTTTTACTCATTCTCTTCCTCCCATGCTTTTGAAAGGCATTTTTGCTTTTCCGTCTGTACTTATAACCCTAAGAATAAGGAGAAACTAGAAGCCTAAAATATAGATAGGAATTGAGATATTCACAGGACATTGCCAGAAATGGGCATTGACCCTGAAGCCGTGCATCCAGTTTCAAATTCTATGACATAAGCCACATCTACAGGTCGAAATCTTTGTGTAAAAGCATAGCTCTCTGTAAACTTCCTGGACATTCTCCTCTCTGTGAGCATTCACCATTGCTTTTTTCTACCGTGACTGAGGTTCTAGTTCGATAAGCTTAGCTTCCATGTTCTATAAAATCAATACTTCAAATAAAATTTATCAAATCATTTTCAAATCAAATTTATAAGTTTGCCTCTAAGCTAGGACATAGAAAGATGATATTTATTTAGTCCTTTTATGTTTTGCTGGTGCTAAGTTGCTTAGTTGTGTCTAACCCTTTGCAACTCGAAGGAATGTAGCCTACCAGACTCCTCTGTCCTTGGGATTCTTCAGGCAAGAATCCTGGAGTGGGTTGCCAATTCATTCTCCAGGAGATCTTCCTGACCCAGGGATCTAACCCACGTTCTTAAGTCTCATGCATTGGCAAGTGGGTTCTTTACCACTAGTGCCCCCTTTATGTTTTAGTGTTATAAGGCAATGGCAACCCACTCCAGTGTTCTTGCCTGGAGAATCCCAGGGACGGGGGAGCCTGGTGGGCTGCTGTCTGTGGGGTCGCACAGAGTCGGACACGACTGAAGCGACTTAGCAGCAGCAGCATACACTATTAGAGCCCACCTCAAATTCAATTTCAGAAATTGTCAAGGTACTGGATGAAAGATATCAAAAGTGGATTGTATGAATTATGTCAAAGACTATGCCATTTCAAGATCAGGATGTTTCAATGATCAAAGTTTCCTAGTCTATAAAAGCTAATAGCTGTTATTATCTAACTCATAAGTGATTATTAATAGAAGGGAAAGAGTCCTTTAACTATTTCCTTTCTGTGGCTTTCCACCTTTAAGGTGACCTCTATACATCACTACCAAATATAAAAAACTACCGAATAAAAATAAATTTCCAGTTCTTTCATATGATTCACAGCCTCATGCCTGAAGCAAATCTGTAAGACCAGACATTATTTCACAGTGTTATGGGTTGAACTGTGTCACTGGAAAAGCTATGTTGAAATACTAGCCCTATCACACCCCCGTTGCTATTGTTTAGTCATGTAGTCATGTTCAACTCTTTGCAACCCCATGGACTGCAGCACACCAGGCTCCCCTGTCCTTCAGTATCTCTGGGAGTTGGAACAATCATCCCTCAGAATGTGACTTTATTTGGGGATACAGTTGTTACCGTTTTAATTTGCTAAGTGAAGATATACTTGAGTAGGGTGGGTCCTTGACCCAAAATGACTAACCTCCTACAAGCAGAGAGAAATTGAGATACAGACACAGAAGGAAGATAGCCACGTGATGACTGAGGCAGAGATTGGAGTTATGCTATCCAAGAAATGTACAGGGCTACCAGAAGCTGGAAGAGGCGAGGAAGGATCATTTCCCAAACTCTCCAGAGGCATTATGGCTCTGTCAGCCTTGATTTTGGACTTCTTATTCTCAGAACTGTAAGACAATGTTGTTTCAAGCCACTCCATCTATGTTGTTAAGCAGCTCCAGGAAACCAACAGAGTTTTATGAGTCCTTTAAACTTTTGGCTCCAACTTCAGGACTCACTTTCCCATTACCACTTTTCCAAGCCCTTAGATTTAAAGCTTCACTGCTTTCTCTTGTTTTAGTTTTTATCTCTTAACTATAATTAATGATCATCCCCCAAGATTTTATGAGACACAGGTATACTGGAGCCAGCCCATACCAGTTTATAGCAACCAATTGGAATTTTGTAAGCCAATTGCTAAACACAGCCATAATTTTTAAAATTACATTGTATAAGCTTTAAATTAGGTGAATTATACTAAGACAAAGGTAATGAATATCAAAACCCATCACTTCCTAATTATTTGACTACACTTTACTACAATCCGTGCTCTTGACGCTACTTATGTCAATTTATCTGTTGGGTAGAAACAGTAGGGAAGAAAATGTACTACAGCCCATTTTTTTCCAACTCACACTGGAAGCTTGAAATCAGCTGTGGGGGAAATATTTACGCCATGAAAACTGTCAAAAGCTACAAGTCAGCTATTTTTATATTTTCAAACAGCTAATTGTAAACATTTAGCGGCACTCCACTGAAACAACCTATAAGTCCATTCAAACTGGGATGGCTACAGAAGAAAAGAGCGGTAGAAATTCAGAGTTTAGGACATCAAGTAAAAGGAAATAAAAGACTCTATTACAAACAATGAAGGCAGAGAGATTTGACAGGGATTATGAAGAAGGGATAAGACAGACTTAAATGCTGGTGACCTACTTTTAGTATTGTCTAGTGAACCTCTCAGGATAGTGTTTAGCTCTGGTTATAAATATTAATTAGATTCCAATCAGAGTACTATTTAAAGGATCTGTGCTTCTTGGGAAGAGATATTTCAGAAATGTATTAGATGAATATATAGAGCATACACATGTATAAGTTGTTCAAGTTGGTAAAAAATCAGATGATTTTACTTAGTTAAACAGACCCAACTCAGCTACAAAATTATACACAAATTGAATGACAATAAACAGGCAGGGAAAAATCTGCAGCTTTAGCAGATATGTAATTCCACTATAAGATAAACAGTCTTCAGTTTTGCTATGACAACTTCCTTGTTAAACACATAATCAGCTGAACAACAACAACAACAAAGAGGAACAACACCTCTACACATTTAAAACAAAGATTTAAAGAACCCCACACCCATTAAATATAACAGATATTTCCTAAAATTATTAAAGGTAACCTGAGGCTATTGACTGCTTGATATTCCTCTGAACTGTGGGGAGTGGAATCTCAGGTTAGAGACTTTGTCCTAATCCTTGAACTCTGTGCCAGCAGAGCTGGGAAAGCTGAAAACTTCCAATCAGTGACAGAGAGAAAGTAGAAGGACTTTTTAATTTTTTTTTCCCTTTCACCACAAGGCCAGCAGCAGATTAAAGAGTGACATTACTCACAACATACACAGTCTTAGAGAGTGTACTTTTGCTCTAAACACTGTCTCATACCAGGAAGTGTTCTAAGGGTGGAATGTGTGAAGCTTACATCACATCACTCTGTTTTTGTGACTGAGGCATTCTTTTAAAATTTGTCATCTGAGTTCAACAATGTTCCCACTTCAGTAGCTACTGGATTTTTTTAAATGATAATAAATAAGAGGCTCTCTTTCTTTCTCTGTGAACACAATCCAACTGGGGAAGAAACCCAGTCTCTTAAAGTTCCCCATAGTTTAATGACCATTCTTAGACTCCTAGCTAGTCGCTCAGTCGTGTCTGACTCTTTGCAACTCCGTGGACGGTAGCCTACCAGACTCCTCTGTCCATGAAATTCTTCAGGCCAGAATACCAAGTGTTTTGCCATTCCCTTCTCCAGGGGATCTTCCCTACCCAGGGATCAAACTCAGGTCTCCTGCATTGCAGGTGGATTCTTTACCATCTGAACCACCAGGGAAGTCCTAGATTCCTTAGGCATTTAAATGGACAAAAGGCAAATACAGTTCATATATAATGCAGTCAGATAAAGGATGTATATAATAAAGTAGTCTGGGTCTAGAAAATTATATTACAAATAATACAGTAACCCTAACTTTAACTTTTAGGATTTTACTTTTCAATATATTAGGCCTTGGGGAAACATCCTGAATTTAGGTTGTTGCTGGAAGATGCAATCATTTATGGAAATAAGAGGTGGTTGGAGATGGATGAGAAAAGCAGGAGTAGGAAGTCAGCACTGCTAAGACTGAGGGCTTAGTGAAATACAGAAAAAAAAGAAAATTGCTCTGAAGAGTTTTTCCCTCCTATTTTTTTTCCACTTTACTCCCCATGTGCCCTCTTCTTGTTGATGACCCTACTTCCTCCTCAGCCCGCATCCTAGACCCAGTACTGCAGTTCTTGTCAACTAATCCCCCAAATCAGTGTGTGATATAGGGCTAACAGCAATTAGTTAAAGCTCTCACACATTTTTTTTCATCATAGAAAAATCTTGAAAACAAAATATTCTCAAGACCCAAAAGTAAAAAAGGCCCTTATTTTTGAACATTTTGGGTAAGGAATGTCCTCCGATCAAACCAAATAAAACAGTAGTGACAGGGTTCATACAATCTATTAGTAGCCTACTAAGACTACTGTGATTCTAACATGTTTTGAAAATGATCATTTTGGCATTCAAAACATCTCTATTTTAAACTAAAATGTCATAAAGCATTAAGTTGAGAAATTTTAAAGGTGTAACATAATAAAACGTTTCCTAAAAAGTTTATGTTTGCTTTATATTGCACTGGCACAAAGTATTAATTTACATATAGATCATATTTTCACTTTTGGAGATGCTTTCTCTGCAGAAATCTAAAACAGAAAAAAACATTTTCTATTTTTTAATTACCTTCAGTACCAAACACACATTTTACTGTCTGTGACTCACAGCAAAGAGGTGTTCCTCTTTTATACAGTTACATGGATGATAATTTTAAAATAAACTATTTTTATGGACCAAGTTCGATACTGTGTTTATATGTTCTTTTTCTCAACCAGCCCTATGCTGAACTTTGTAAGGGCTTTATGACAAAAAAAAAATTTTTTTAAGTAAAAAACCTCTTCATTATAATTCCTACCCAATGAACTTGTGGTTTTCCAAATTTGGGACAAAGCATGAAGTTTTATCAGTGAGTTGAGATTTAGTTTTCTTCCCCTTTGATTGGGTCACTTAATTTACAGCTTTTTTTTTTTTCATTTCTTTTTAAGAGAAGAAATAACCTATAATTTCTGACATGCTGACAAGAGAACTTCAGCAACTTTCTCCCCGATATGAAATATTTAACTCAGAAGGCCTATTTTCTATCCTTAGGCTTCTTGGATATGGCTCTGCTAAAAACATACTCTGAGATGTACCTGCCCATGTTCTCATAAGTGTAAAACCTGAGCGATGTCTCTGGGAAAGACCAAGAACACAAGTACTTATTTGTCCCAGAAAGAGAAGGGTCCCTATTTTGAAAAATCCTAATGGAATCCCAAATACTAGTTTAGTAGACTGAAAAATAGTACCCTCTGCTTGAAGATTCTTAACACAAATTCAATGTTAAATCAAGACTATAATCCACAGAGTTCATAATAACTTATTTGGTAGAAGTGTCTCAGATCCATAGATGGCATGCTTTGGGTTTTTTTAAATAGCTGGGGAAAAAAAAAAAAAAGATAAATTACCAAAGACAACTTTTTACTAGTTAGATTCAATATTCTTCCTCCATAATTAAGGTAAAAGTATATCAGCAACTTTCCCCTTTTAAAATCTACCATTCAGTAATCATATAGGTTATTCTGGCTATTTAATTTTTCACATCTGCTTGTGTTGCCATAGTGTAACGTTTGATAAGAAAATTAACTTTGGTTGCACACTCTCAATGGACTTTTTGTGGAATTATTACACCTTACATTAGTACAAAATTATTAGGAAAGGCTTCTCTGAAGCAAAATTTTTGCCATATAGGAAGATGAAGGATGGGGAATGATACTACAGTTAAAGACATTTTTCTGCCTCTAGTATTTGTTACCAGTTCTAGAAGTTGTAGTTACCCGGCAATTTTGAAAAACTGAACCTTTAAGTCTAATCGAAGTGCTTTCAACTAAAACAGGACGTTGAAACTACAGGGAGCAGCAGGGGTGGGAAATTTTCTGTTGCTCTTCTTGCCTATGCTTTACGGTACAAGGGTTGGCCCTGGTTTGGTCCACCTGCCAGCAGAGTTTAAAGTTTCCGAGGCTTGGGGGAACACAATGACTTGGATCTAACAGCCTAAATGGGAAGATGGGAATTTCTGCAGCATTGAGAAAGCCGTTAAACTCCTGTTAAGCAAACTTTATTATTATTTTTTTTAATGTGTCTGTGCACACGTCAGACCTCCTCTCTCATGGATCAGAAATTATTTCTGATAATCCAGGATATACCAAAAGCTTGAAGACATATGGCTGGGAAATGAAACAACCCTGGAGTGTGGCCACATCATTATTTTGTGTCGCATGGTACCAGATGGGCAGTCGGTGAATGGCGCTGGGATGTGAATGGACGGTTTTATAACGTGAATTTTTCCTCCACTGAGCTGAAACAGATATTTCCATCTCTTGTCTTTTGGTCTCTAGCACTCGGAATTTCCCCCTCTCTGCAATATCAATTAACTCAACTTTGCAGTGGGGTGGCCAAAAAGGAAGAGGATGAAGAGGGCTTTATAATATTATAAGTGCTGGGCGAGTCACAGCGCCCCGTGAACTGCGGCTGCGACCCGCCGCGTCCTGTGTGGATTTCAGGACTTAAACCGCGCGCAGGCGGCTATGGAGTGGACAGTGCGTTTGAACCACGGAGGATAGACACCCGGGCTTGGGAGGGGTGTGTCGATCTCCAGGCAGCCTTGGAGGCCGCTGCTGACTCTCATCGGTAGTATTTTATTACCATTTTCATCGTTCTTGAAAAGTCATGGAAGACGGCCCGCTACCCGACCTCAGAGACATCGAGCTGAAGCTGGGACGCAAAGTGCCCGAGAGCCTAGTGCGCTCGCTCCGTGGGGAGGAGCCGGTTCCCCCGGAGAGGGACAGAGACCCCGGAGGGGGGAGCGGGGGCGGCGGCAGCAGCAGCAGCAGCTGCTGCAGTTTCCCTCTCTCCTTGTCGTCCTCCTCTTCATCCTCCCCAACCTCTGGCTCCCCACGACCCAGCCACTCCAGTAGCACCCTGGAGAGGCTGGAAACCAAGATTCACCTCCTCAGGCAAGAGATGGTGAGTGTGGTGCGCCGGCTGTGGGAGTGGGAACCTGGGCAGCAAGACCCGGGAGGTGGGGCAGGGGAGAGAGGGCAACTGGGGCGGCCGAGCAGAGGGCTGGGTGCATGGGAAACACTGGTGAGAGGGGCGCGCAGCGGGCGCGCATATGGATGTAGCTGCAGGAAGCTTGTTTACCGGAGACTTTGCTCAGTCGCAGTTCGCTAAGACGGGAAAGCCTGCCCTGCTCTGTGTACTTTCTGAAGCCAACTCGCTGCTACCGCCTCTGACCATTTAGCTGCCGGTCCACAACCTCCCAGGCATAAACCCACCCGAGGGTCTGCAGTTACTGCACCCAACTGGGGCCTGCTGTCTGCCGTTCACACTTTCGTTTCCAAACGTGGGTCGGTCCGTTGCGCTTATTGCAAAAACACTTCCTGGTTTGCCGAAAGGTGGCGCGGCGGGGTCCCTGCAGCCCTTCTTCCTGGCTCACTCCTCTTACACCACTACTGCTCCCGCCCTTTGGTGCAACCCCCCCAAGCCACCGTGGAGCTGATTCTCCACTTCTGGTTCTGAAAACAATGGCTCAGTCGTCCTCGATGTCTTTATGAATAGCTTGTTTCACAGTTGATCCAAAAGAGCAGGTGATCCCCAGGCCCAGGGATTTGCTAATAACCACTTCCTACCCTTCCCCCCGCCCCCAGTCCTCAATCTGCAATTGTTTTCTGTGCTGTTTGCAAATGTTAGCCTAAGAATAGGACAATGGGGCTAACAAGGGTCCTAGAATACTTGTTATTCCGGATGTACTTAGAGAGAGACACTTTATTTACTTGCCGTGAACTCGGGCAAATTACTTAACCTCTCTGGACCTTGGTTTATTTTTTACAATGAACTGGTTGGAGGAAATGATTCCTTCCTAAATCCTTTTAAGATGACCACACAACAAAACCGCATTTCCCACCAGCTTGGAAAGGAGTAAAGTAACAACAGGAGCCTCAGCCACTTCTACATACATCCTATCTATAGGGGCTTTGCAAGAAAAAGAAGTAACCAGTAGTGTTACCCTAGCTCCTCTCTTTTTGCATTTGGAACTCTGGGAGGGAATAAATTCCAAAGCATAAAGTAATCTTGGCAAACATATTTGTACAAAAAGCCATTCTTCAGAGATCATGTCCTACGTTCGGAATTTTTACCACACTATCAACACAAGGGCTCCAAAAACCTCTCTTAAGATCTCTTAAACTGGTCTGCTTAAGAACTTTACTTTTTATGCCTCAAGTATCCATTTTCTTCCCAACTGGAATGCACCAGATGTGGAAAGCAAACATGTGGAGATTCATACATACATAGTTCTATGTATGCATGTATATATATGTAATGCAAAGATATCATTACTCTATTCACTCTTACTATGTTTCACTAAATGTATACACATACCACAGGTTATACATATTACTCAATAATTATTCAGTAAGCACATTTACTATATCTGGTAACTAACCAGGTGCTCAAAATACACAACATAAAAGTTCAAGGAGCCTATTTGCTGCTCCCGCTGCTGCTAAGTCACTTCAGTTGTGTCTGACTGTGCAGACCCTGTAGATGGCAGCCCACCGGGCTCCCCCATCCCTGGGATTCTCCAGGCAAGAACACTGAGTGGGTTGCCATTTAGGGCTCTCAAATCTCTTGCACTCACCATTAATTATTTATATTAATAGTATATCAAGCCAAGTGTACTGAAGAATTTTGTAAGATTTTTAGAAAATTGTTATTTTTCAATGAAAGGTATTTTCTAGCCTTATTTATTTTTCTCCATGAAAATGTCATCAGATCAGATCAAATCAGTCGCTCAGTCCTGTTCGACTCTCTGCGACCCCATGAATCGCAGCACGCCAGGCCTCCCTGTAAATCACCAACTCCCGGAGTTCACTGAGACTCACGTCCATCGAGTCAGTGATGCCATCCAGCCATCTCATCCTCTGTCGTCCCCTTCTCTTCTGCCCCCAATCCCTCCCAGCATCAGGGTCTTTTCCAATGAATCAACTCTTCGCATGAGGTGGCCAAAGTACTGGAGTTTCAGCTTTAGCATCAGTCCTTCCAAAGAAATCCCAGGGCTGATCTCCTTCAGAATGGACTGGTTGGATCTCCTTGCAGTCCAAGGGACTCTCAAGAGTCTTCTCCAACACCACAGTTCAAAAGCATCAGTTCTTCGGCACTCAGCCTTCTTTACAGTCCAACTCGCACATCCATACATGACCACAGGAAAAACCATAGCCTTGACTAGATGAACCTTTGTTGGCAAAGCAGTGTCTCTGCTTTTGAATATGCTATCTAGGTTGGTCATAACTTTCCTTCCAAGGAGTAGGCATCTTTTAATTTCATGGCTGCTTCATAAAAATCTGTTTTCCTAAGCCAGATCTTGCTATATATGATGACTATGTTATATAAGTAAAGACATTAAAAAATAACAAACAGAAACAGCAACAACAGCAGGAGCAGATTATTAAATTGATTATATTTCCTACACGAAGCATAGCTATCTATGAATCTGGGAGAATTTATGCCAGAGCAGATGTTTTTATCTTCAACTTTGTCCTCTAATAAAGGTGTCCACTGAGCAAATGATAACACTGACACTGGCCATGGGAGTTTAGAGGGAAGGAATCAAAAACAGGTATATTCCCTGCCAATGAGATAATTTTCCCCCATTTTATGTAACTCTTGTGGGTGCTGAAACCTCCAGCTTCAGCATAATTGCAAAGCAACATATTTGTTTTTATGTAGACTTGGCACTTTTGTTATAAATGTGGAACAGATGTAGTTCCTTTCTGTTCTTTCTGTCTCCTTCTAGCATCCTCCTGGAGATAAGTTGGGGTGAGGCCTCTGTGAGTTGTATGTTCTTTTCTGCCCTCTCCTGTGAGCACTGAGTCAGCCTGTTTGGACTTATGCCTGACCCACATTTTATGCTCATTACTTTGTGTTCACAGATTTTTCTTCTGGATGATCTGGAATTATCAGGCGTGGCTCCTGCCCGCAGAACCCCTTCCTATGAAACACCTTAACCTTGTACAAGACTTTCTGGACACTTGCAGGAATTAAGACTTCCTTCTTTTCCTATTAAAATGTATGTGCTAAACATTGACAAAAGGCACCATAGACTTTTCTAAGATAGAATCTCAACACTTTAAGTTCTTGACACGCACCTGGTTTTCTCATTGTCTCTCTCTCATCTCCTTTTATGGTTTTGTGAATCATTACCTTAACTCTTATCTGTAAATATTACAATCAAAGCTCTTAGAGGTCTGTGAGACTCAGGTGTAAAGGAAGGAAGATGAAAGAGATTGAAGTGGGGAGGAGCTGTTTTTGTGGCCAAACTTCTTAACCTTGAAACTCTTGTTAGAAACATGAATAGCACATGTTCATGTGGGAAGGAAGAGTGTCAGAAGGAAAATATTGGAAAAGAAAATTTTCAGACATATATTTGATTGCTGCTGTTTTTGTTTTAGTCGCTAAGTCATGTCTGACTCTTCTGTGGCCCTATAGACTGTAGCCCGCCAGGTTCCTCTGTCCATGGGATCTCCCAGGCAAGAATACCAGAGTGGGTTGCCATTTCCTTCTCCAGGGGATCTTCCCGACGCAGGGATGGAACCCATGTCTCTTGCATTGGCAGGTGGATTCTTTACCACTGAGCCACCAGGGAAGCCCATATATTTGATACAGTAGGACAAATTCAAAGCAACCATCAGGATATTTTTGAGAGGGAGCACATTTTCCCAATGGGTAAAATATTTTTCAATTTGGAAATAAGGAAATTTGACAATACAATAAGCAAATGCAGGGATATATATAGGAAATTTACAACAAAATTGGAAATAGATGTCTGATGTCTTGTGCAAAGTCTGCCCAGTATTTTTTGTTCACTGCTCTTCAGTTTCAGAGTGTTTTACTATCAGTCATATTATTTGAGCCTCAGGTCATAACTGAGAAAAAAGTGTCTTCACATTTTGGGAATGAGATCATTGTGGCTTAGAAGTGGTTGAGAAAACAGGCTAGGGTCACATAGCTAATTAGTAAACAGAATCACAATTTGAATGCATATCATCTGACTCCATGTACTATGCTTTTCCCCCATTCTAGTCTGCATCCCAATAAATTATCTTCAAAATACAGAATAATTTTTATTAATCTATGATAAGTTACAACCCCTACAGTACTTACAGGACCAACAAAAAGAAGTCATCATGATGTCATGTCCTGGGTAGTTTCAGATACTGGTTCATTCAATAACCAACAAATATTTATTAACTGCCAACAATGTACCAGGCCTGCCTTGAGACATTGGGGATTTAATACAAAATGCTTACTTTAAAAAGTCAGTCTTTGCAGGCTCTGTCCTATATTTGGACTTTTAATTCTACTATCTATGCAGACTCCACTTGCAAAGCTTTCTTAAGAATAAGACTTTAAATATTGCTTATCAAATACTGTTCTAAGTTTTAGAATGTCACATAATATCTGAAATATTTTTCTAATAAAGGTAAATAATCTCTGTCAAAATCTGTGTTTACCAGTTAGTGGTAAATTTTATACTGCAGTTTTCTTTAACAAGATGTTCCAGGGATTTTAGTGTTATCTCAATAACATCTGTACCATACCTCTAGTATAAGACTGAACATTATGTGAGTTGATTTTCTCTGGAAAAATTTTGGAATGTATAAGATTATAATGGTAACCACTCAAGAATCAGAGTCTGGAGTTAGAAGGGATCTAATGGACCCACCCAAGTTTGCTTTTCTAGATAATTGCTGTTCCGAACAACAAAGTATGCTGAATGAAGTATATACTATCTATTTATGCCACATCCCAGATTTTTGGAATTTTAGTCAATTCTGTGTCATGCTGGAATGGTTAATGCTGTGCCATTAAGAATGACTAATCTGAAAATATTGTTTCCTCATCCCATATTTTAGCAACTACTGTTGCAGCTGTGTAATAGGGATAAACAATTTCAGGTTAGTTATTTGTCTTACTATTAAACCATTCAAATACCCTACCTAATTCTTCAACTCTCGCTTTAATAACGTTTTCTAGATAATACCCAGGGCTAGACACAAACACACATAAATACAAGGCACATAATAATACTGGAATATAAATTGAAAATTTTTAACAAGGATAGAATTGTATTTGGTTTTTATCAATACTTTCTCTTATCTTTTCCATGCCCCTTCTCATAACAAATGGTTTGTCTATTTTGTAATAAAAAATAAAGTTACTTTATATTTCCTCAAAAAGTGATCATAATTTCATTAAATTAATTTCACAATTGCTTTGGACATGTTTCAAATTAGGCTAGGAGATTTCTATCATTTGTTCCATAATACTGTTTCAGTAGTATTGTTACTGTTTTATCATGTAGTGTTTTTGTTTTTTTTTTCAATTGGACAAAACTTTATGTAAAACTCTTGGGTATATACTTGAGAAGTTATAACATGGAAGGCATTTTCCTTGATGAGTTCACAAGACAGCTGAAAAGATAAGATGGGGATATAATTTTGCCAGGGAAAGATTACAAACCAATATGTCAGCAAGCCATAGTGGAAATCGGACATAACTGCTGAGATTAAAAGATAAAGCTCAGGAGATTTCTCGTGGCAAATGTGTCTTGTACAAGGAATTAAAAGTGCTGATAACCATGCAAATTAAGGGCTAAATATTAGTGATAAAGACATCAAAGAGATGAGAAAATCTGATTCCTAAACAGTAGCTTCTTCTGTTATTTTGCACATGGAATGTTATTACACTTAATCTAATAAATTATGTTGGTATATGTTTCCTTATACAGTGACTTAAAACTGACAGCAGTGTAGGCAAAGGTAGTAGTTTTTCTTTGCTAGAAACTCATAGAATTCAGAGGATTTATGCATAACTTCAAAAAAAAGTAACCTATCAAAGAACTGATGAGCCCTGCCCTGTCCCCAGGAACGTACATCAGATGGAAAGAATTACCTTCCATTCAAGTTGTACAACCATACTGCTTCAGTCTTGAGAGACCACAAACTTTATGAGGATTTTTAACTTCTCATAAAAGATTATGTTTACTTCCTTGGTAGCATAAAAACATTCAGTTTGCCTTCTATTTTATGGTAATGAATCATAATTAAAACACTTTCTCACATAAGACTTTAGTTTTTGAAGATACTACTTCTGAAACTGTGATTCATGGCTGGAATCTCTGGGATCCCTGACAAGATGTTATTTTTGTTTTTTTGGGGGGTGGGGGCAGGGGCAGTTCTTTGAAGAACATTCCTTTTTGATTGTCTTTTAAAGCTTGTTCAGTCAGTACTCAAGTGGTGAACCTCTGGTTTGGTGGAATCTTCGTAAACTTTGGAATCGGACAAGCTGGGATTTGCAGTCAAGCCTAGAGCAAGTCAGGGTGCAGACAAACCACAGGGCCCACCAGCCTGCCAAGGCCCTGAACCCTGTTCTTGCAGAGACTTTTAGTCCATCTTCTCTGGTGGGAGGGCCTGTCCAGTTCTCAGCAACCCTCATTCTAATCTTAGCTCTTTCACTCACTGCTATGTGGCATCTGCAAGTTATATAACTACTCTAGGACTCTGCTTTCTGTTAACATAGTGATTAAAGCATCTCTCATAAGGCATTGTAAGAATCCAATGAAATAATATAAAAAAAAAATCAGCTATTATTGATGCATCCAAAAGCAGTAAGAATGATGACAGTAATATGTTCTGCTGATTACATGGCTGTTCTGTTGATCGTACACAGAGAGTCCTTGATGGGACTGATGAAAGTGCGGGCGCCTCTTCTATCAGACTGACCACCATAGCACTTCTCATGCATCAGATCTTCCATAGAGACCGCCTTTCCATAAAAAGCAAAGAAGAAACCTGCAAAGCCTTTCCCCAGGTTTAATGCAAGCAAAATATAGTAGCATAAAGAATTGTAGAACATAATTTCTTTAGGAAATCTAAGGAATTGAGACTAGTATTTGGTTACTTGTTGTGAGACTTTTCTATGTAGAAGGCACTGTGTTAGTTTAACAGTTATATGTACTATCCCATTCTTATAATAATCATGACTAAATATATTACTCACAAATATTTTTTATAGATAAAGCATTGAGGCTTGCTGTTAATGCTCAAAACTACTGAGAGAGTGGGGATAAGCTAGGTTGGGGTCAGAATCTGAGCTTTAAACCTGCGTTGCTACATTTCACTCTTTAGAGAACCCTGTTGCCCATGTTGACACTCAGGTTTAAATGTACATGTGTGATCGTCTTCTAGAATTTACAAAATGAGTTAAACTGTGTGGTTATTTAACATAAGCCCTCCAAGGAGGAACAAGAACTAAAGACATCTGTCTAGGAACAACCAAGATTTGGACGAACATGTTTAAAATCAGCTTGTTTCCAGCAGTTGTACCCTTTCTTTTTGCCACCATCACCAACATCCCCATAAATACTTTGCTACAAAAGCTGCTGGTGAATTAATGCCCTGCCTTGACTTCAGAGTTCAATACTGGAGCTCGATTGTGTTCATGACTTGGAGTTTTAAAAACTTACCACTGGTAGCATTTTAGTTCCCTGAGACATTCTCTGAAATTAAGCTTGGCTCTTAGGTAACTCACTAGAAAGTAGTAGAAATGAGAAATCCTTACACCTGCCAGGACTTTACAGATGTGTGCTTAAAACACCTTGATTCAAACTGTGCTCAATGTAAACTAGTCATAGAATTTCATAAGGAAAAATTATATTTTCAAACATACATTTCAAAAGTCTCAGTCTTTAAAATAAAACTCAAGTAACTCTCCTTTTAAAAAAGGGGATAAATACTGTGCTCAATATTTATTATATTAATTTTATAGATAAGGACGCTATGGCTCACAGGGGTTAATAATTTGACTAGTTCACCATAAGTGGTTTCCCAGCCATTCATTCAAACAAGAACCACTGGGTATCTGCTGGATCCAAATTATTCCCAAACAGTGCTATATCTCAGCACCATGAAGTGTGCATTTATTGTGAATGGACATTTTTAGAATAATTTTCATCACACAACTACCAGTGGATATTTTGGTATCCCTTTAAAATATTATTGTTTCCTTTTGAATTTAAATATATGCTCTCTTATTATAAAACTTTCAGAAATATTATATAAAGGAAAACAAAAGTCCCTTTTCACCTACCTTTAACACATCTTCCCTGTTATTCCTGACCCCAAGGGAAACTACTGCTGGCAATTTGGTGTGAATCCTCTTGGGTGTTTCTCTATGTCTTTGCCTGCATATATAGGCATATATACACTTACAGAATTTAACATGTATGGATTTCATTTTTCTTGTTTTACACAATAATATTTTATTATGTCACCTAGCATTTATTAGATTAGTACAATGTACCAGTTGGAACTGTAAATAGGTTTCATGAATTGTGCCATTTCATTCTCACTCCTAACCCACTTGTGAGGTAAGACCTGCGGGGTGTTAGGTAATATAAACAGATTACTGATAAGAGTTTAAGAAATATTTATGTAGTCAATTTGTATCTTATTCTGTCAATTCACTTATATGAATCTCAACTAGTCAGTCACTCATTAAAATGAAAAAGCCATTAGTTTTCTTTTAATAATAAACGGTTATCCAAATATTCAGTAGTTCTTTTAGAATCAAATTCCACCCATAGAAATCTGACTTAATTAGACCACTTCATCACTCCTTTGAAGAAAGTAACCAAGTCTTCAAACTGAAATGTACTTCTCATCAGTCACTTGCCATTTAACATAATCACCATGTTGAGTTTTTTTTTAATAATAATATCAACAAAACTTTTTAGAGTTGGGTCAGAATGCTACCATGGCACAAGATGATTCATGCCACATGCAGGAACCAGAATGGCCATCCTTGAAACTAAAGTGCCTTCTGTGGTCATGTCTCAAAACCATCTTAGATTTGTTCAGACTTTGTAGGCTCATGAGGACCAGATTCTACTCGCAGAGGTCAGACATAGTCACAACACTGGATTCTTAATTTGAAGAAATAACTAATATCCTTCAAACTGATTCTTACATAAAAGTGATGTATAAAAGTGGGACTATATTACTGACCAATTTGCCCTCTCCCTGAAGGCACATCTTATGGACAGTTGGAAGATTGCAAAGCAAAAAATCAAAAGAGTCAGATATTAAAGGGTTTCCTAGGTGGTACGAGTGGTAACGAAACTGCCTGCCAAGGCAGGAGACATAAGAGATGCAGGTTCAGTCCCTGGGTCAGGAAGATCCTCTGGAGGAGGGCATGGCAACCCACTCCAGTATTCTTGCGTGGAAAACCCCATGGACAGACAAGCCTGGAGGGCTACAGTCCATGAGGTTGCAAAGAGTCAGACATGACTGAAGCAACTTAGTATGCACACACACAAAATAACTTCTTGTCCTGCATGAACTATATCCAGGTTGCTAAATAGGCCTGGAACATACTTTCCCAAAAGCAACATCTGAAATTATTATTGCCCAGGTAGGAAATGGTCATTTCAACACTGACAAATCCTTTCTATTGAGTAAGGTGAATTATGAATCAACTGACTCCTTAGGATCTTAGTTGCAATGGCTGATGGTAATGATGAACAAGACCACCACAAGGAAGGTAATGGACTGGACGACTACTTTGAGAACATTTACCAAGCATTCTACAGTTTCCTCCTATGAGCCCATGCCTCCTGCCAGAAATAGGTGGGTAGAAAATATTGACTCTGATAGATTTTTCTCAGATTTTAGTGAGAAAAGCAGTCACTGCTCAGAATGCAGAAGAGGACAAAAAGTAACTGATTATAGACAGACAAAGCCCTTTATAGGATTTCATGGATAAGCATCTGAAACCATACTCTAGCCTTTTACCATCTTACAAAGGAAAGGAAAGGAAAGTGAAGTCATTCAGTTGCATCCGACTCTGCGACCCCATGGACTGTAGCCTACCAGGCTCCTCCGTCCATGGGATTTTCCAGGCAGGAGTCCTGGAGTGGGTTGCCATTTCCTCCTCCAGGGGATCTTCCTGACCCAGGGATTGAAGCCGGGTCTCCCGCATTGCAGGCGGATTCTTTACCAGCTGAGCCACCAGGGAAGCCACTTACCATCTTACAAGGTGATGGTAAAATAGTATTGCTAGAAGGCCACCAGTTTCATCACTTAAATCAGTGATTTTATAACCACACTATAAAACTTAATGATTTAATGGTATTTTAAATATTGTTCATTGACACAATTTTTCTGCAGAAAAAGCACATGATTATTTAAGGTACAGTTATAAATCTTTGGAGCTAAAGAGTTCCATAAGGTGAAACTCTGATAAAATACTTTTTTCACTTCAGTTGCTCAGTCATGTCCAACTCTTTGAGACCCCATGAACCGCAGCATGCCAGGCCTCCCTGTCCATCACCAACTCCTGGAGTTTACTCAAACTCATGTCCATTGAGTCGGTGACGCCATCCAACCATCTCATCCTCTGTCATCCCCTTCTCCTCCTGCCCTCAATCTTTCCCAGCATCAGGGTCTTTTCAAATGAGGCAGCTCTTTGCATCAGGTGGCCAAAGTATTGGAGTTTCAGCTTCAACATCAGTCCTACCAATGAACACCCAGGACTGATCTCCTTTAGGATGGACTGGTTGGATCTCCTTGCAGTCCAAGGGACACTCAAGAGTCTTTTCCAACACCACAGTTCAAAAACATCAATTCTTCTGCTCTCAGCTTTCATTATAGTCTAACTCTCATATCCTTACATGACTACTAGAAAAACCATAGCCTTGACTAGACGGACCTTTGTTGACAAAGTGATGTCTGTGCTTTTTAATATGCTGTCTAGGTTGGTCGTAATTTTCCTTCCAAGGAGTAAGCGTCTTTTAATTTCATGGCTGCAATCACCATCTGCAGTGATTTTGGAGCCCCCAAAAATAAAGTCAGCCACTGTTTTCACTGTTTCCCCATCTATATGTACATGCCTTCATTTGTCACTTTGTATTTGGGCCAAATTTTGGCTGTATATTTCAGTTTGGTTAAGAAAACTACTGTCTTTTTCTCCCTCTCTATAATAATCCTGAGGGCAGAAGCTATGATTAAGCACTGCTTGTGTTTCCCTAATGCCCAAGCAATCATTTAGGGACTCAGCATTTGTTTAACGTGTAAATCAAAGTACATCTTACTCCTGGTTCTAATTTTTGGCTTTGGAAGGCATTAACAACACTGCCTTTTGGGACTTGAACATAGAATCCCAATCCCTCCACTGCTTCCCACCAGCCACGCCCAGTCACCTGGAACTTTAAGTTCTGGGTTAAGAAAGACAGACGTTTTTCTCCCTATTATCTGTTAGTGTGACACTTAAGAGAGAGAAACAGGAGGGAGGGTGGGGAGAAGAGAGAGGAAGTGGGGGAAGGAGGTTGAAGAAAAGGAGGAAGGAAAAGAAAAGAACCTTTTTTTCCTCTGTGAAGTGATACAGAAGAATTTTTCTTGGTTTCAGGACCTATTCTATTCTCACCTATGGTCAGTTTCAGAATCTGTTACTCAGGGATACAGGCCACATAGGAATGAAAGGATGTTTTTCATCTCCATTAGGTGCACAAAGAAATGCACATGTTAGTTTCTGCCATCTTCTTTTCCTATTCTGGAATGAGGTTCTGAAGTCCCAGAGTTAAAAAAAAAAAAAAAGGAACTTATAAGAAAGAGAGATATCATTTATAATATTATGTGCGATACATATTGATATATAACACAGTTTATGTGGTTTTGGTTGAAAATGATAATTTATTTTGCAGTCTACCTTGGTACTCAGAGAGCACTGATTTCTTGGGCATACTTCTCTGCCTCTCCTTGGCACATCCTCAATACAGACTTGGGAACCCTGTGTCTGAGGCGTTGAAGGCAGTCTGCAAACTCGCAGTGAACATCACCAGCAATGTCCAGATGGGTAAATTAGATTGACAGAATGAGAAAAGTTAGATTTCTTCCGTATTTATTATAAGATTCTAGAACTGGAGACTGTTTCAAAGAATGAACCAAGTTTTCTGTTTTTAATTTGTAACTAGATTTCAAAGATGAAAAATGGCTATCAGTTATGTTAGTATCACTACTAAACTAGCAACTGCATGGGATTCCTTCAGAATTGTTTTTGTCCCTATGTGAACTTTTAAATACTACTCACTTTCCCAAAAGCATTGGTTTTATCCCCTTCCAAGAAGCTGCACTGCATGGTCTTTTGCTGCTTTTAATCTTCCTGCTTCTTGTTTATATTACCAACAGGAAAAATTTACAAATATGTGGGGAATTTTTTTAAAACTGTATTTTAAAATAATTTTGGACTTTATGTAAAAGCTACAAAAACAGTACTGAAATCACGCTATACCACCTCCCAGGCTCTCCCACGTGTTACCTTTACCTTTTCATTCTTTCCCCCTCGCCTTCCTCCTTCTCTCCATCCTACACACATATCCACATACACATACAAAAACACACTTTTCCTTAAACATTCTTCAACTTAAAAGTTTCCCTCTAGATACTTCAGTGAAAGTTTCAGCACAAGAAATTATAAATATTGTCCTTCCTCCCTCCTATGTATAGTATATTCATAATTAATGACTGACATCACTTTTTCCTAGTGAGTTTAGACCTGTCCTAAGAATATTTTTCAACAGAGCAATACAGGTGGCCACCTCACATCAATCAGAAGCATACCTCAGGCCAGCACTCAGTTAAATTATTCAAGTGTGTCTACCTGAAGCGTATTTGGGGCAATTGGAAGAATATGCTCTCAATTTCCTACCTTCCTATTGACTTAATGCCAGAAACCCTGTTCTTACAAAATCATCTTTTCAGTCAGAGTTTGGGCTCCATATGAAAAAATGAAAGGGTAACTGGAAGATTTTGGACCCTAGGTGGTATTCAGTAGATACATTTGGAATGTTAGACACTTTCTACTACTGATATTTAAGCTGTATAGGGGCAAGGATGCTGGAAGCTAGAAGTGAGGAAGAGCAGAGAAGACTATGCCGGAAAAGGAAATAATCTTTTAGCATTTTTTTTGTCTAAGAAAATATTTCTCCTTTGAGTTGTTATTTTGCACTGTACACCATAGTTTACAAAGCATTTTCACATATGCTATCATCTTTTCTCAGTCATGGGGTTATGAGGTTACAACAGTTAGACAATGAATATAGCATAAGCTATTTTACAATGTTTATAGCATTCATTTGTTAGAATATAGTATCTGCCTAGTAAATGTGGCCAATAATAATAGCCTTCTGCCTGATATTATACTCACTTGGCTAAAGAAGTAATAAATCAAGCTTTGCTATGACCATAATCATGTTATGTTAAATTTAGCATTTAAAATTCAGACAAACTCCTTTTGGGGATTATATTTAATAGTAAAATCCATATATTGAAGTAAGTCTTGAAAAATACCCACTTGTTTTTCCTTTAATCTGGCTATGTTCAGAGTTTGCCAAGAACTACAGCTCTGACAAGTTTTGATGAAAGAGAATTTTTACTTTTATATTCTGCTTGTTAATTTTGAGTTTACTACTTCAGTTTTAAAATTTCTGTTTGCTTTATAAAGTAATACTTGTTCCAATTATTCCTTATTTGGAAGTTTTTAAAAGTTAGTTTGGAAAAACCAGAATAAATATGTGAGAAGAAAGTCAGGATAACAAAGAGTTGAGATTTATAGTTTTCTTTCTATGTGTATTTTTGTCAGTGGGAAAAAATGAACTAGAATATGACAGGGATTATTTTGGTAGACACTGGACCCATGATGATGAACCCACAAGTTTTCATGGGGACCAAACTTACATAAGGACTTACAAATGGATTTTGAAATTTCCTCCACTCTGTCCAGTTCCCTCCCTCTGACCACCATCCTTCAGCCTATGAAATTATACAGAAATTAAACTGCCATGTCTACCATCATGTGTCCCACTTCGAGATAATCTGGTACCAGAAGGGAAATGACATTTGAATTTTCCATATCAGTATGCTTATGCATAATGAAACTGTTTTCTTAGATGTCTGTATTGGTATAATTTCTTTGGGTTATTATTTGGGTTGATTTTTATCAGCATAGTATTGTCCATTGCCTTGATCTGTACTTCAAAGTGGAGTCTGATGAATATCCTGTGGGTCCTGGTAAGCATTTTTTGAACTTGTTCAGTTG
The DNA here is from genome assembly GCF_029407905.1 of Bubalus kerabau. Lineage (NCBI taxonomy): Eukaryota > Metazoa > Chordata > Mammalia > Artiodactyla > Bovidae > Bubalus > Bubalus kerabau. The sequence goes on along the minus strand of NC_073627.1, from coordinate 97,037,709 downwards.
CTCACTGGCAGTAATTTTTAATGGCCCTCCTTTCCAACCAAGTTATGACTTACATTTAAAAGTGGGATTAAAAAACACCAATTTCACAGAAGATGGGAAACTTATTCAGCGAAGCAGCTGACTACTTCTATTCTGTTGCAGTTGAAATGTCATCTGGATTCATACATGATAAAAAGTGGTAGTCACTCAGTCGTGTTCGACTCTTTGCGATCCCAAAGACTATAGCCCACCAGACTCCTCTGTCCATAGAATTCTCCAGGCAAGAATGCTGGAGAGAGTAGTTCTTCCTTTCTCCAGAGGATGTCTCTGACCCAGGGATCAAACCCTGGTCTCCTGCATTTGCAGGCATGATGAGATTAGGAATTTGGAGGAATTTTTAAGATCAAGAGACCTTAATGGTTGCCATGTATTGTATTAATGTAGTATTGTTGTTTAGTCGTTAGGTTGTGTCCATCTCTTTTGTGATCCCATGGACTGTAGCATGTCAAGCTCCTCTGTTCATGGGATTTTCCAGGCAAGAATACTGGAGTGGGTTGCCATTTCCTTCTCCAATATTAACATATACTATAGCTTTAAAGGGAATTTAGGAAGACAGTGAAAGAATTTCTTTAAACAGTATTCCTTCCAGTCACAATACAAAGCAATCTTTTTAGTGAGCCATAACTTTACTTGGCAATAGACAAGGAAAATCAACAGGCTTTGAAGGGTAGTGCCAGCTCAAAATGGAATTGCCCAAACATTTTGATTTAATTAATAAACAAAGTGAGATCAGAATATTGTCATTAGCAGTCAATAAATTAAAAAACAAGGCTAAACTCACAAAAGGATACTACTTTCTGTGTTGGATACTTTCAAATAATCCCAGCATAACTATCTTACCTTATTGGCATTAACAAGCAAGTGGGTTAAAATGATTACTGTTAAGAGTCGGTAACACTTTTACTTAAAACCATGAACCACTAATTAAGTTTCCTAGGAGCGCTATCAAACGCTCACATTGCTGAGTCGGAAATGGAGATACAGAGACAGAGTGATTTACAGTAGATTGAGACAAGGCCAGACTTCCCACTTTCCAGACTGGTTGTTCCGGATGCTGTGGAACAGCCAACATAAATAGAGGAGATGCATTTCCATTTGTATGTTAATTCCCAAACTCCAGATATCATTATGGGAATGCTCAGTAATTTCTTAATATTAAGTGTTGTGTTATGTTTGTTTGCGTTCAGTCTTAAGACAAACTGATTCTGTTTGGATTTCACCCAGTATTCCTTAAGGAGAAATACACTGTTCCTTTTTAGATTTTTTTTTACAACTTTGAGTTGATTTTTTGTCAATAGGATCAAATAACTTGAAAAATTTATCTACATGAAACCCAGGGCCTTTTTGTAAGCAGAATTCTGTGCTACTCAAGGATACTAACTCCTCTGAGAACAAATAAAATACTTATATACTAAGAATGTCAAGTTGATTCTTGTTAGACTCATTTCCAAGTGTGTGAATCTATTTTCTCTCCCTTATACATGAAATTAACTTTGCTGCAGCCAGAAATTTTGGTTGTTCCAATATCTATAGTAAATATACATCTTTCCAAATCCTCACTCTTTGTTGGCCCTTAAAGACAGATGGAAACTCTCAATTGCAAATCATTTAACTATGTAAATGTCCACCCTGGATACTATTCCCCATCACTGCTTCTAGAAATGTTTTCTAGAATAGAGATCAAGTAAATAAAACACATTCTAAACATCATCTTTATCCCACTACCATATAAACGCCAGGAAAAATACAAATGAATTTGAGACAAGAATTTCAGGTAACTTGCAAATCAATCAGATAAGGCATGAGGTTGTTACTAAAACAATAGCAATATTTAACCTCCACATTATTGAAAATTCTGGTCTAATGCCAAAAGGTTCTGATCCATAATAAAATGTAATTTTTATGGGAAACAAATTATATCTAACTATTTATACTATGCATACACACTTTACACCCACCTCAACTTCTTCAATGTGCTCTGTGTATACTCTTGTCTCGACATTTGTACATGCCATTCCTTTTGTCTGCATCTTTTTTCTCTCCCATCCTTATCCTTCCCACTTCCTGTTAACTCTGATTTTTTAACCTTCCAGTCATATCATGGATAATACTGTATTTTGTTTTTGTTTTTGTTTTTGTTTTTTTTTGTCTGGAAATGTCTTCATTTTATTTCATTCTTGAAGGATATTATATCCCTCATAAGACTATAAGTTCTCTCAAAGCCAGAATCTCATTCAGTTATTTCATTTCTAGAATTCAGCAAAGTTTAAGAGCTCAGTATTGGAGGAATAAATGAATAAAGCTGTCTAGAAAGTAATTAGGAGGGTAACTGTCAGTAGAAATAGCAGCTGGAGCAAATTTAGGATAGTATAAAGCACTGACTGCCGGTTCAACTGTAATGAGAATGATTGAGGTGGATGAGAAGATTATGCTGGAGTCAGTGAAAAGAATATTGGAAAGGTAAAATTACCCAAATGAATAGAAAATACTAATCTAAGAAGTTTGAATATGATTTGACTGGCACTAAGGACAAATAGTGGCTACCCACTCCAGTATTCTTGCCTAGAGAATTTCATGGGCAGAGGAGCCCTGTGGACTATATATAGTCCATGGGGTCACAAAGAGTTGGACACAACCAAGCAACTAACACTTTCACTTTTTTCACTAAAGACCATGTAACAAAAGCTGTGTTATATTTTTTAATATATTATTTTTCTCTTAAGTTCTCTTCTTGAGTACTAAATGGTTTCCATGTGTTTTATATTACAGGATCCTTAAAGTATGCTGTCTTTTTGAAATACTCATAAACAAGAAAGCATGCTGTTTATTACTGAGCAATGAAAGTATGCACCAGAATAACAAAATGACAAAAATATTTTTGGAACAAGGAAAGAGAAAAGATTATACTTATTTAAAATATAAATATGTCAAAAATTTTTGTTTTCTTCCTACTAGGTATAATTTCATACCTACAGATTATATGATTATAATATATGCCCTCAATAAATTTGTTGCCTTTATTAGTATGTTGATATTTTCTAAGCAAAAAAATTATGTTTAAATTATCCAAATGACATTTATCTATGAACTAATTATATCATTCTGAATGATTTATTTTGAAATTAAAGTAGTTTTATGATTAAAATGTAATATGCATTCCTGATACATATTTTAGAAAGTACATAAAATACAAGGAAAAGATGGAGGGACCAGAAAATGATTACATTACCCTGAGGCCACTTGTGTAACATTTTTGTCTTAAAGTATTTTTCTCCTGTAATTTTTCCTTTCCATTGTTGAAGTTACACCTTATATTTTACTTTTTGTAGCTCGTTTTTTAAATTTTTGCTGGACATTGTATTATAAGCCTTTTCCTATATGATTTTTCTAAACTTAATTTTTATTGCCTGAAAAATACTCAGTTTTGTCTGCATTTCCCTAATACTGGATAGGGATTAACTTGTTACTTATATTTTTGTTGTAATGATGTAATATTTCCTTAATAATTCCTAGGCAGGCAGAATAATTGTCATTCCTCTTGCAACAAGATTTTCCAACTTTTCATTCCTTTTTTCTTTTGTCGGACTGAATATTTGAGTAGTTTGTTTTTCTTTAAAGGGTGCATGAATACTGTTTTCTGATCTCTTGCAGAGGGGAAAAGAGCAGGTAAGCATCTGCGTGACCACACGTTATAGATCTCAGACTGAATCCCAGCTCCATCAGTTTCCAATTGTATGAAGATGGCAAGTTATAGATCCTCTTTGAGTTGCGATTTGAAGATGATGATATCCATCAAAGTTTTTGTGAAAATTAGGTGAAATACACACACACACATCATGAACTAGTGCTTTACTAAAAACTAGCCATTATTTTGTATGCAATATGGTTATTGTTGGAATTCTTTGTTGTCACTTTGGAAGTTATTCTGAACTTATTAAAACTTATTAAACTTATTAAAATTTCTAAGTGGGATTATATAAACAATATAACAAAAATTCAAACTCTGAATACTTTTATCAAAATAAAACCTCCACTACCTTTAAAAAGCACTGCTACCAGGATTCCTCCTATTTCTGACATTGGTCACAGGGCTTTACTTATGGTACCTATGCTTATTTCCCAGAATTCAATACATAAGCTCCAGCTGCTCTTTATCTGAGTAGTGAATTCTGACATTGTATAACCAGCCTAGAAAGATGCTATTACTGAAGAACGGTAATGGGAATCACTCTGATAAGTTTAGAGAAGTCATATATACAGACTGTTACGTGGGACCAATGTCAAGTTTTAGCTAATTGCAAAAATAACATCTCTGAATCAGAATTTCCCTAGTTTTAGAGGAACCTAGTCACAACAATTGGTTATGTTTTAAATTGCATCCAACAAAATTTTAACTTCTAGACAATAATTATAAATTCTAGTGATATTTGACTGTAAGTCTGAGCTTTCATTATAGTAGTTTTGCTTTTATTCTGTATTAAAATATGGGATAGGGACTTCCCTCATAGCTCAGTCAGTAAAGAATCTACTTGCAATGCAGGAGACCCAGGTTCAATCCCTGGGTCAGGAAAATCCCCTGGAGAAGGAAATGGCAACCAACTCCAGTATTCTTGCCTGGAGAATCACATGGACAGAGGAGCCTGGCAGGCTATATAGTTCATGGGGTCTCAAGAATCAACATGACTTAGCGACTAAACCACCACCAGCACAATATGGGATAGGGCTGCCCTGAAGGACAGGGAAGCCTGGCGTGCTGCGGTTCATGGCATCACAAAGAGTTGGACATGACTTGGCGACTCAACAACAACAATATAGAATGGGGCTTTCCTGATGGCTCAGCAGTAAAGAATCCACTTGCCAATCCAGGAGACTCAGGTTCTATCCCTGGGTCAGGAAGATCCCCTTGAGAAGGAAATGGCAACCCAGTCCCATGTTCTTGCTTGGGAAATCACATGGACAGAGGAGGTTGGCGGACTACAAACAGTCCATGGGGTTGCAAAAGAACCAGATAGACTTAGCAACTTAACAAGGACAACATCAATAATAGGATAAGCTTTTGACTTGATGAAAGTGAAAGAGGAGAGTGAAAAAGTTGGCTTAAAGCTCAACATTCAGAAAATGAAGATCATGGCATCTGGTCCTATTACTTCATGGGTAATAGATGGGGAAACAATGGAAACAGTGTCAGACTTTATTTTTTGGGGCTCCAAAATCACTGCAGATGGTGACTGCAGCCATGAAATTAAAAGATGCTTACTCCTTGGAAGAAAAGTTATGACCAACTTAAATAGCATATTTAAAAGCAGAGACATTACTTTGCCAACAAAGGTCCGTCTAGTCAAGGCTATGGTTTTTCCAATGGTCATGTATGGATGTGAGAATTGGACTGTGAAGAAAGCTGAGTGCCGAAGAATTGATGCTTTTGAACTGTAGTGTTGGAGAAGACTCTTGAGAGTCCCTTGGACTGCAAGGAGATCCAACCAGTCCATTCTGAAGGAGATCAGCCCTGGGATTTCTTTGGAAGGAATGATGCTAAAGCTGAAACTCCAGTACTTTGGCCACCTCATGCGAAGAGTTGACTCATTGGAAAAGACTCTGATGCTGGGAGGGATTGGGGGCAGGAGGAGAAGGGGACGACAGAGGATGAGATGGCTGGATGGCATCACTGACTCGATGGATGTGAGTCTGAGTGAACTCTGGGAGTTGGTGATGGACAGGGAGCTCTGGCGTGCTGCGATTCATGGGGTTGCAAAGAGTCAGACACAACTGAGCAACTGAACTGAACTGAACTTTGACTTTTAACTTCAGAAAATTCTTCAAGGATTTTATTTCAATTGGAATTATGTATTTTCTTTAATAGACAGATATCAATAGATATTAATAGAGAGCTTTGTTAAGAAGATTGACACCCAAAGGAAAAGAAATGATTTGGCATCATCTTTGCTAATTCTTTGGCACACACTTATATAAAATCCAGCTATTATGTAGTATAACATGAAAAGTGAAAGTGACGTTGCTCAGTCGTGTCCAACTCTTTGCAACTCCATGTACTACCAGGCTCCTCCATCCATGGGATTTCCCATACCAGAATACTGGAATGGGTTGCCATTTCCTTCTCCAGCTGATCTTCCCAACCCAGGGATCAAACCTGAGTCTTCCGCATTGCTGGCAGACTACTGTCTGAGCTACCAGGGAAGCCAATATAACATGTGTGCATGCAAATATTTTGTTTCTTTTTTATCACCTGAATTTATAGTTGTATTTATAGAATCAAATCCAAATAGATTATTGACTATTTCTTGAAAATGAACAGTAGTTTAGAGGCTAATGTATTAGGCAAGCATCACATCTTAAGGTATCTCTGTACTGGTTTATAGGTATTAAGTAAGTTTTATCATAGGCATCATTCTTATTTCAAATTTATTAAAAAGGGCATATATAATTATAAAACTGTAATTGCTTCATAGATGAAATTTTCAGTGTAATATTAGAATAAGGCATCATCTGAGTAAAAATAGTAACACTTCATATTATTATGAATCTGGGTGTCTAGACATGTCCTGATGAATTCATCATGTGCCATCTGTTCAATAAATCTTGCCACTAGCAGACTTATTTTTTGCCAATAGGTATTGTAGGTTTCTATCCATATTTGTTTGACTTTCTATTATTGATTTTTCTACATGGTTATGGACAACACTATGATGTAAAACAGGGGCAAACTAAGTCCTGTATTTTAAAACCACATTTTTAAACTATAGGAAAATTGGACCCAATTATGCCTGCATTGCCTTGACTGTTTTCATTTCCATCCTTTTCACCTTATGTGATAAGAATTAAGTAAAGTGAACCATCCTGTTCCCAGTAGCTCTTTTTAAATGTGGTGACCCATCTGTTGCCATATGCCAGGCATCTGTTTTTATCACCCTCATTTGTGATCTTTCAAAGCTAGAAGTGATGAATTAACATTGAATGTATGCTAATTTTTCTATTGTAAGAGAACTGCTATTTGCAAACCATTGAATTTGGCCTCAGTGATTTTTCAGGTGGAACAGAATATGCAAGGATAAGAATAGAAATCAGCAATATATTTTTATTCTCAGTTACCTTTTTGAATAGGTGTGTAAGTTTTAGGTAATTATAATACTGCCATGACTCCAGTTTTTCAACAGCAAAATGTGAGGTGGGATTCTTGATTCTAAAATACATGTTAAATTTAGATCAAAGAAATATAACATTAAATATAATAGTATCGAATAGCTCATGAATCCTTATTCAAATCAGTGCCTGTTTAATCCAAGTAGATTTCTTTAAAAAAAAATGATTCATTTTTATCCAATCCTAAACTATCATCAAAAAGTATGGATGGTCTGTTAAAGGCTAATACTATAGACCAGACCATAATTAAACATATCTCAACTTTTTAGTGTTGTGGAAATATCAATGAATTGAAACTAGAAGATAGAGATGTTACTACTATTTCTGCCACTAAGTGGTGATACAGTGTGGGGCAAGTCATCAATCTTAAGTTGACATACAGGTCTCATAGAATGTGGTAGCTTGATTTAATTATTAACTGTGGTTTCTTTTACCACTAGCAATCTGAGATTCTTATTCCTGTCTTTAAGGTATATATATACTTTTTGGTTGCATGGAATTAATCATGCATTCATTCATCAATGCATTTTATTTTTCATTGTGTACATGTAATTCTGAAGTATTATAGTATCAATAATATTAGATATTTTGATCGAAATATCAATGACTTTAAAAATTAAAATAAAAATGACTTAACTCACGTGTATCATGCAGATTTTCTATCCTGAAACCACAGTATAATCTTTTTGAGCAAGGGAACAACCAGATTTTTATTGGAAACAAATTCAGTCAGTCTCATTGACCTGCTAAATTACCTTGAATTTCAGCATCTTCAAATGTGGTAGACTTTTTAGAAACAATTCAGGATGTCAAATTTTGTCAAATGCTTTTTCTGCATCAGTTGAGATGATCATGTGGCTTTTGTCCTTCAGTCTGCTACTGTGGTATATTTAATTGATTTTCCTATGTTTCAATCATCTTTGCATTCCAGGAATAAATCCTACTTGGTCATAGGCCCTTTTAATTTGTATTTAATTCTATTTGCTAGCATTTTGTTGCGGATTTTTGCATCAGTGTTAATCAGGGCTATTAGGGCTACAGTTTTCATATTATATAGTGTCTTTGATTTTGGTATCAAGGTAATGCTGCCTCATAAAATGACTAAGGAAGTACTTCCTTCTTTTTAAGTTTTTTGGAAGAGTTTGAAAAGGATTGTACTTAATTCTTTAAATGTTTAGTAGAATTCTCCAGTGAAGCTGTCTGGTTCTGGTCTTTTCTTTGTAAGGAGGTTTTTGACTGATAATCCAACTTTCCTACTAATTTATAAGAAAGAAAAAAATTTCCTGACCCTCTTAGGTGCCCTAACTGGGTCTGAAAATTAAACTGACAAAGACAAATTAACAGGAGGAAAGCATGCAAATTTATTTAATATAAAGTTTATATAATACAGGAGTCTGCATAAGAAAATAAACATCTGAAGAAAAGATTAAAACTGACTATTTTCTGTTAGGTTTGCTGAAGAATGGACACTCATGGAGAAAGAGCATAGGCTGAAGAGCATGCGCTCAGTATAGTGAACTAGAGGAAATTTAACAAGGCCTATTTGTTCAGATTCTTTTTAGCATACCCTTGGTTTTTAAAGACAGGGATGCGTCTTTCCTCTGAAGAAAGGGAAGGTACTTCTCACCTGAGAGTTTTAGCATGTGTTTCAGGAGAATGTAGAAAGGTGGTCAGAGTGACCTTCCTGCTTCTGGTATCTTCTCAAACTCCTTCAGCTTGAAATATTCAATATACCAAAGTGCCTTTTTCTTAGAGGTAGCCTGTCATGAATAGGTCTTTTTAGGTTGTCTTATTTATTTATGATTCGGTCTTGGTAGGTTTTCTAGAAATGTAGCCATTTCAACTAGGTATCCAATTTTTGGTGTATAATTGTTTATAGTAGTCTCTTAAAATCTTTTGTTTCTGTGGCTTCAGTTTTCATGTCTCCTATTTCTAATTTTTCTTATTTTTCTCTCCCTTGTCCTTAGTCTAGCTAAGGGTTTGTCAATTTTTTTAATCTTTTAAAAGAGGAACTCTTAGCTTCATTGATTTCTTTTTTTTTTTAATCATTTTTCCTATTCTCTTTTCTGTTTATTTCTGTTCTAATTTTTTTTAAATTTCCTTCATTTTGCCAGGTTTCAGTTTAGTTCATTCTTTTTATAGTTCCTTGAGGTATATTACGTCAGGTTGTTGATTTGAGACTTTTTTTTCTTTTCCAAGTAGGCGTTTACTGCTGCAAACTTCAGGAGTGAATTACACTTTGTTGAGCACCATTGGGCCAGGCTCTGTGTTATGTGTATATATTATTTCATGCAGTTCTTCCAGCCATACTAATACAGTAATCTAGTGGGTAACATATACCATTTTATGGATTAAAATTTTGGTGCAGAGAAAATATTAAATAGCATGTCTCACTGACAAAACCTAAGAGCTAATTAATGGAATAAATGGATTTTATACCTGAAGTTTCAAGATCCAAACTCTAGTTCTTTCCGGGATACCAAACTGCCTGGGATACCATTTTCCTACCTGTTTGAGACTGGAACTTCATAAAGAAAAGAAATGCCCAAATATACTAAGTCAAAAAGGAAAAGACAAAATAAAGCAAAAATGTCTACTTCTCTTAGTTTATTTGGAGGAAAGAGGCAAAGTCTTTCTGTAAAATGGTATTGCCAATGTGTGAGCAAGAATCTGTTAAGATCATTTAAATGTCTGGTATCTTTGTAATTTTCACATTGAAAAAGAAATTATTTCTGAACAGCACTCTCTTGAGAAGCTCAAACAGAAACTGATACCTCTTAATTTGGACTAATCATAAAATTAAGGTGTAAAAGCAACTGAATCTATTTAGGTCTTTTATTAATACATAGAGATAAGGATCAAATTCTAACCCTTGGTAAGAAAAATTTCCCCAGTGAGTTGCATAAGCTGAGAATGTGATTTCTTAATTATGATAATCACATTGCTATTCCACACAGCATCTTTTTTCCAAGAACATCTAACAACTCTACTAGCTAGCAGAGTCTCTGAGGTAGCCTCAGGATATTATTTTGAAAGTGGTTAAATATATAAAAGATAGCTAAAGCTGTCAAGAAATTGGCTCACAATGAAATGAACCAGGTGTCACTGTATATCTAAGGAATCTATATCCTTGTTTATAGGATGGAGTATCAGACATTTCTTCTTCTAAAGGGAAACGGAAATTCTCAATCATCACTCCTTTTAAGAAATATTTACTGCATTAACTTCATTAAACTGCTGTAAGGATGCAATTTCAAAAGGAAATCTTGCTTGTTCTCTTGAGAACACTTTAAATGCACTCATTTAAAACACATAAAGTTTGTTTAGAATTTAAAACATAGTTTGTTTAGTAATTAAGTTAGAAACAATGTTATTGCATTTGAAAGGCATGTAACAAACTTCCTTTGTAGTCACACAAAAAAAGACAGCATAAACATAGACTTCAGAGAAATTTAAATATGTCCTTAAATAGGGAGAACAAGTCAAAACTCAAGAGGAAATGCATATTTCTTATGAGAATTTTAAGAACAGTAAGACTGGGTTTACGGGGAGGAAATCAGAGATCAGAATAAGAATTTGGAGTCAAGACCTCTGGGCCTTTCTCTGTCACTTCACCCACATTTTTGCTTCTGATTGAAAAACAGAAAACAGCCTTGCTTCACATGTACAAACAGACTTTTATTTATGTATTTTTTTAATGCTCAGCCCAGTTCCTCCTAAACATGAATCTATCATTTTTCATTCAGGAGCATGAACTAGTAGGTTATTTAGTTTGGCAAATTAGTCCTAGAGAGAGTTTGCATCCATCCTGAAAAAGAAAATGAAATGCAAATTGGCAAAACAGTTGTCTGAAAAGGCCTTACAAATAGCTGAGAAAAAAGAGGTGAAAGGCAAAGGAGAAAAGGAAAGATATACCTATCTGAATTCAGAGTTCCAAAGAATACATAAAAAGCCCTCCTAAGTGAACAAAGCAAGAGCGTTCCAGAAAAACATCTATTTCTGCTTTATTGACTATGCCAAAGCCTTTGACCGTGTGGATCACAATAAACTGTGGAAAATTCTGAAAGAGATGGGAATACCAGGCCACCTGACCTGCCTCTTGAGAAACCTATATGCAGGTCAGGAAGCAACAGTTAGAACTGGACATGGAACAACAGACTGGTTCCAAATAGGAAAAGGAGTACATCAAGGCTGTATATTGTCACCCTGCTTATTTAACTTATATGCAGAGTACATCACGAGAAATGGTGGGCTGGATGAAACACAAGCTGGAATCAAGATTGCGGGGAGAAACATCAATAACCTCAGATATGCAGATGACACCACCCTTATGGCAGAAAGTGAAGAGGAACTCAAAAGCCTCTTGATGAAAGTGAAAGAGGAGAGTGAAAAAGTTGGCTTAAAGCTCAACATTCAGAAAATGAAGATCATGGCATCCAGTCCCATCACTTCATGGGAAATAGATGGGGAAACAGTGGAAACAGTGTCAGACTTTATTTTGGGGGGCTCCAAAATCACTGCAGATGGTGATTGCAGCCATGAAATTAAAAGACGCTTACTCCTTGGAAGGAAAGTTATGACCAACCTAGATAGCATATTCAAAAGCAGAGACATTACTCTGCCAACAAAGTCCGTCTAGTCAAGGCTATGGTTTTTCCAGTGGTCATGTATGGATGTGAGAGTTGGACTGTGAAGAAAGCTGAGTGCCGAAGAATTGATGCTTTTGAGCTGTGGTGTTGGAGAAGACTCTTGAGAGTCCCTTGGACAGCAAGGAGATCTAACCACTCCATTCTAAAGGAGATCAGTCCTGGGTGTTCTTTGAAAGTAATGATGCTAAAGCTGAAACTCCAGTACTTTGGCCACCTCATGCGAAGAGTTGACTCATTGGAAAAGACTCTGATGCTGGGAGGGATTGGGGGCAGGAGGAGAAGAGGACGACAGAGGATGAGATGGCTGGATGGCATCACTGACTCGATGGACGTGAGTCTCAGTGAACTCTGGGAGTTGGTGATGGACAGGGAGGCCTGGCGTGCTGCAGTTCATGGGGTCGCAAAGAGTTGGACATAACTGAGCAACTGAACTGAACTGAACTGAAGTGAACAATACAAAGAAATATAGGAAAACAATAGTATCAGAAAGACTAGAGATCTCTTCAAGAAAAAATTAGAGACACCCAAGGAACATTTCATGCAGATAGGTGCAGTAAAGGACAGAAATGGTATCTACCAAACAGAAGCAGAAGATATTAAGAAGAGGTGGCAAGAATACACAGAACTATACAAAAAAGATCTTAATGACCCAGATAACCGTGATGGCGTGATCACTCATGTACAGCCAGATATCCTGAAGTGCAAAGTCAAGTGGGACCTAGGAAGCATCACTATGAACAAAGCTAGTGAAGGTGATGGAATTCCAGCTGAGCTATTTCAAATCCTGAAAGATGATGCTGTGAAAGTGCTGTACTCAATATGCCAGCAAATTTGGAAAACTCAACAATGGTGACAGGATTGGAAAAGGTCAGTTTTCATTCCAATTCCAAAGAAAGGCAACACCAAAGAATGCTCAAACTACCCTACAATTGTACTTATCTCACACGGTAGCAAAGTAATGCTCAAAATTCTCCAAGCTAGGTTTCAACATTATATGCACTGTGAAGATCCAGATGTTCAAGCTGGATTTAGAAAAGGCAGAGGAACCAGAAATGAAATTGTCAGTATCTGCTGGATCGTTGAAAAAGCAAGAGAGTTCCATTAAAAACATCTGCTTCATCGACTATGCTAAAACCTTTGACTGTGTGGATCACAACAAACTGTGGAAAGTTCTTAAAGAGGTGAGAATACCAGACCACCTCACCTGGCTCCTGAGAAACCTGTATGCAGGTCAAGAAGCAATAGCTAGAACCGGACATGGAACAAGGGACTGGTTCAAAATCGGGAAAGGAGTACATCAAGGCTGTATATTGTCACCCTTCTTATTTAACTTCTGTACAGAGTACATCATATAAAATGCCAGGATGAAGCTCAAGCTGGAATCAAGATTGCCAGGAGAAATATCAATAACCTCAGATATGCAGATGACAATCACCCTTATGGCAGAAAGCGAAGAGGAACTAAAGAGCCTCTTGATGAAGGTGAAAGAAGAGAGAAAAAGCTGGCTTAAAACTCAGTGTTCAAAAATGAAGATCATGGCCTCTGATCCCATCACTTCATGACAAATAGATAGGGAAACAATGGAAACAGTGACAGACTTTATTTTGGGGGGCTCCAAAATCACTGCAGATGGTGACTGCAGCCATGAAATTAAAAGATGCGTGCTCCTTGGAAGAAAAGCTATGACCAACCTAGACAGCATATTCAGAGAAGGCAATGGCAACCCACTCCAGTACGCTTGCCTGGAAAATCTCATGGATGGAAGAGCCTGGTAGGCTGCAGTCCATGGGGTCGTTAAGAGTAGGACACAACTGAGGGACTTCACTTTCACTTTTCACTTTCATGCACTGGAGAAAGAAATGGCAACCCACTCCAGTGTTCTTGCCTGGAGAATCCCAGGGATGGGGGAACCTGGTGGGCTGCTGTCTATGGGGTAGCACAGAGTCAGACACGACTGAAGTGACTTAGCAGACAGCATATTAAAAAGCAGAGACATTACTTTGCCAACAAGGGTCTGTATAGGCAAAGCTATGGTTTTTCCAGTAGTCATGCATGGATGTGAGAGTTGGACCATAAAGAAGGGTGAGCACCAAAGAATTAATGCTTTCAAACTGTGGTGTTGAAGAAGACTCTTGAGAGTCCCTTGGATTGTATTGAGATCAAACCAGTCAATCCTAAATGAAATCAGCCCTGAATATTCATTGGAAGGACTGATACTTAAGTTGAAACTCCAATATTTTGGCCATCTGATGCAAAGAGCCAACTCATTAGAAAAGACCCTGATTCTAGGGAAGATTAAAGGCAGGAGGAAAAGGGGATGGCAGAGGATGAGATGGTTGGATGGCATCACCGACTCAATGGACATGAGTTTGAGCAAGATCTGGGAGGTGGTGAAGGATAAGGGAAGCCTGGCATGCTGCAGCCCATGGGGTCGCAAGGAATTGGACATGACTGAGCAACTGAACAAGAAGAAAAAGATGCACACAATAAAGCTTTCTGGTGTCAGTTCAAGCTCCAGTCCTAGCTAATGTCCCTACACGGCCAAATTGTTTTCTGTAATATCTTTTGTTGCTGCAACTAGTAAAATTTTGCCCGTACTAAAAATAGGCCTGAGATACTAATGAAGCCCTCTGAAGCTCTCCTGAGGGCAGCTAGATTTAGTAACCCACAGCACAGCAGTGTGGCGAGACTGATTGAGAGCTTCTGTTTAAGAGAATGTGGTGAACTCTTATGGCATGGACTGTCACAGCATCTTATCCTTGCCCAGCACTCCAGACTCCCTTCATGATATGCTTTCAAACTACATTCCCACCTCCAACCACATTCTTGATCTTCAGGTCCTCTGGTTGGCTTTCCACTGCCTGAGCAGGAAGTGAACTTATACATTTCTAGACCTTTGCCTATTTTCCTCATTATGGGCTCAAATTATAATGTCCTTCCTGACTGGCCACCCGTACCCATCTCTCTATCCAAATCCATCTTGTTTTTCATTAGGCAACTGAAATACATCCTCTTTTCCCAAAGAAAATTAATACATACTTATTCTCTGCTACATTACTACTACTCCTACTAAGTTGCTTCAGTCGTGTCCGACTCTGTGCGACCCCATGGACTGCAGCCTACCAGGCTTCTCCATCCATGGGATTCTCCAGGCAAGAACACTGGAGTGGGTTGCCATTTCCTTCTCCAATGCATGAAAGTGGAAAGTGAAAGTGAAGTCGCTCAGTCGTGTCCGACTCTTACCATATACATATGGACCTGTTTTTTCCATTCTCACTCATTTCTTCATTCAACATACCTTTGTAGATTTGGCATGTACTAATAATTCCAGTAAGAAACTAGGATGAATGGACAGGATAGACCCACTGCACTGGAGGACACCCTGCTTACTACTTCCTTGTCATTTGCCTCTATATTCGATTGTTACCACTAAATTTGTTGCTGCCACGTCTTGAAAAATTCTCTATCTTGAAAGATCCCCTCGTTCCTGCATACACTCTTTCTACTGATGTAGTCATCTACTAGAATCAAACTCTGGGATCATCCCGACAGTGTTCTATTGGACAAATGGAGGAACTTCCAATTTCCTTTGCAAAGTGTATACTGGCCATTTACTATTTAACGTGTTACATTTGAGAATCAAGACAATTTAGGGCTGAAAGGAATCTAATAGGGAAATGGAGGCATGGGAAGATTAGGGGACTTGTTAAAAGTTAAGTTACTAATGGAACCAAGACTAGACTCAGTTTTAGGTTTTCTTGCTATCCTCACTGAACTCCACCATCAATGGGTAATTGAATCACAGGACATCACTAGTATCAATAAGTAACAACTCAGCCATCACCTCTGTTTTAAAAGCATTGTATGTTATTTCTTCCAGAAATAGATCAGTGTAGATATAAACATGACAAACTACATCACTGCTCAAAGAAGAACAAATTCTTATACATCCAGGTGAAATCATGTAATTAGATTAAAATTCTAGGAGAGTACTAAATTGGGAAAATGAATATAGCATTTGAGGCAATGTTAAAGAGCTAACAAATTTCATTTAAAATAAAGCAAACAGAATAGTTTTTCAAAATCATATCATGCCAAGGGGCAGTTTAAACATTTGAGTTTCTAATACACTAAAGATAGAAGCATATAAATTTAGTTACTGATAATCTTTGGGGACAGAGATATCATTAAGCTATTTGTGGAAAATCTAAAGCGCTCAGTAAAATGAAGAGCACTGCATCATCACAATACTAGATATATGCTGAATCACAGATAATCGGAGAGAGGAAGCCAACCAAAATGAAGAGCTAATCCATTCCTTCCTCCTGGAATTCACCTTGACCCACCCCGAAGAAACAAAGCTTATGGAGTCTTACTTGAAGTATTAAATTCAGAGTATGCATGTTCTTTTATACAATAAAGGCAACTTTTTATGGAATAAATTGGAGATTAAAAGTGATTAAAGATAAAAAGGAGTTAAAGACTTAGTGACGCATACTTAACAGAAACTTTTGTCACAGCAAAGTCACATTTTCCGGTTCCTTCACATACATCATCTGTGTTGCATATACTTTCCTGGGCCCATCTGCATTTGTGTCTTTTCTAAGTAAATTTCTGGCAGTGGCTCTGTTTGAGTCTACCAAAGCACATTATTCCAAAAAAAGAAAAAAGAGGCCGTGTTGGGGGGTGGTGAATGACTCATACAAACCTAAAGCAAGCATATGCTAAGGTGTCTTTAGCCCTTTAATGAGGGGAAACTATAAGGATGAAAAAGGTGGATAAAGGAAGAATAGAGGCGCAGAGGTCAAATAAGTCCCTGAAAAAAAAATATATTGAGTTAAATTCATTAGGATGTGTTTTTTGTTTGTTTGTTTGTTTGTTTTAATACCTGTAAGACAAGGACCCTGGCAGCCACTGCCTAAATCCAGTTCACATGCTTTTGTAAATACTTTTATTGGAACACACGCTTGTTTAGTCATTTTGCTGTACCTGCTGTCTAGCAAATGGGGACCTTTGCAAAGACCATAAAGAACAGCTAAGGCGTAAAAGATATTCAAAAAATTTCCCCCTGAATTTAGGGTCTTATCTTGGGAAGGTAAAATCAAAAGGGTTGAAGTATTATTAGCCTATATTTAGTTGTTTGATTAAAACACTAGCATTATGTGCTTGGAAATAATGAATGGTCATTGTTTGGCATTAAGAATGCGACACAATTTTAAGTAATTCTTTAAGTAACTTGTTTTTTTTTTCAAGGACAAGCCAAAATCAGCCCAAAGAATAGAAAATTTTCAGGTTAGATAAGGCATCTCTACTATCTGGGCAGATAACACAGAAGAATAACCTTTTACTATATCTTCCTAAGAACAAACTAAATTCTACACCAATTTTTCATTCCAACAGAAGAAGGCAAAAAAGCAACTTTGAGCTTTGCATTGGTAATGTAGTGTTTTATCCATAAACTCCTTTAAAAAATTGTTTCCTAACATATTGACTAAATGTCTTTGATAACTAAACTGTTTAACAGTTAATGAAATTTGTTGCTATTCATTATTTTAAACCTATTCTTTTAATAGAGATTTAGATTTAAATTTTTTTTTTAATTTTATTTTATTTTTAAACTTTACATAACTGTATTAGTTTTGCCAAATATCAAAATGAATCCGCCACAGGTATACATGTGTTCCCCATCCTGAACCCTCTTCCCTCCTCCCTAAATTTTATCTCCTAATAAAGCCATCAAAACTGAGCAAATTTTACCAATATTTTTATACATTACATTACTTTTTTCCCATATAATTCTTTGTGTGTTATTCACTCAGTCATTTCTGACTGTTTGCAACCCCATAGACTATATATGCCCGCCAGGCTCCTCTGTCCCTGGAATTCTCCAGGCAAGAATACTGGAGTGCTAGCCATTTCCTTCTCCAGGGGATATTCCCGAGTCAGGGACCAAACCTGGGTCTCCTGCATTGCAGGCAGATTCTTTACTATCTGAACCACCAGGGAAGCCTTTGTAGATATGATATTTAAAGGCAAATAATTTGGGGTTTTTTGGTATAGTCAGTTTTCAATTTCAATTCAAGCTCTATTCTTTACTATTTCCTTTCACATTCTGAAACAAACCACTTTTACTGAGAACAAAAATACTCTTCTTTTTTTTTTTTTAACTTATGAATGTATTATTTTTTTTAATTTTTATTTATTTATTTTTTTACTTTATAATATTGTATTGGTTTTGCCATACATCAACATGAATCCACCGTGGGTATACACGTGTTCCCAATCCTGAACCCCCCTCCCACCTCCCTCCCCATACCATCCCTCTGGGTCATCCCAGTGCACCAGCTCCAAGCATCCTGTATCCTGCATCGAACCTGGACTGGTGATTCGTTTCTTACATGATATTATACATGTTTTAATGCCATTCTCCCAAATCATCCCCCCAATCCCTCTCCCATAGAGTCCAAAAGACTGTTCTATACATCTGTGTCTCTTTTGCTATCTTGCATACAGGGTTATCATTACCATCTTTCTAAATTCCATATATATGCATTAGTATACTGTATTGGTGTTTTTCTTTCTGGCTTACTTCACTCTGTATAATAGGCTCCAGTTCCATCCACCTCATTAGAACTGATTCAAATGTATTCTTTTTAATGGCTGAATAATACTCCATTGTGTATATGTACCACAGCTTTCTTATCCATTCATCTGCTGATGGACATCTAGGTTGCTTCCATGTCCTGGCATATTTTATAGTTCTTTGCCATGATTATTTCTAGTCTAGTCTGAACCACCTAGATAAGCCATAAGTTTTAATCAAATTTACTAACATTTCAGACAAAAACTGGAGAGTAACCACTATCATATACAAGCTATTAAGGAGACCAGCAAAGTTTACACAACTACTTTATAAGATCTTCATAGCCAAGTGTACACCTTTAACACTTTTGTGGATGCAAAAATATGTTTATTAAAATGACCCAAAGATTCAGCCACTCTGTTACTATTTAAATAAAAAGCAATGATATACATAACAACTAACTGGTGACACATCTGAAAATTCTATTTTCCTTAGAAATTATTTATAGCCATAAATTTTTATTTATTAACTTGATTTATATTAGTTTAAAGTCTACAATTAATATCCTCCAAATTATGTTTGAACTGACAGAACAGAACACAATTACCATTGAATAAAAAAGATTAAGAATTATAACTTAATATTGTTTTTGTTCAGTTGCTAAGTTGTTTCCGACTCTTTGCAACCACATGGATTGTAGTGCACCAGGCTTCTTTGTCCAGCACTATCTCCCTGAGTTTGCTCAAACTCATATCCATCAAGTCGGCGATGCCATCCAACCATCTCATCCTCTGTCACCCCCTCCTCCTCTTGCCCTCAGTTTTTCCCAGCATCAAGGTCTTTTTCAGTGAGTCAGCTCTTCGCATCAGGGGACAAAGTATTGGAGCTTCAGCTTCAGAATCAGCCCTTCCAATGAATAGTCAGGATTGATTTCCTTTAGGATTGACTGATTTGATATCCTTTCTGTCCAGGCGACTCTCAAGAGACTTCTCCAGAACCACAGTTCCAAAGCCTCAATCCTTCAGCGCTCAGCCTTCTTTATGGTCCAGCTCTCACATCCATACATCACTACTGGAAAACCCATAGCTTTGACTATATGGACCTTTGTCGGCAAAGTGATGCTCTGCTTTTTAGTATACTATCAAGGTTTGTCACAGCTATTCTTCCAAGGAGCAAGCACCTTTTAATTTCATGGTTGCAGTCACTGTCCTCATTGATTTTGGAGCCCAAGAAAATATAATTGAATACATAATTGCATATTTTTTTAATCTCAATATATGGAAGAAACCTTAGCTTATTTCAACAGTAAACCAGTTAAAGGAATTCAGGAAGTTAGCATTAACTAGTCTCTTCATTAGAAAATAAATCCAAATCTTAAACAAGAAAAATTAAATTATATGTTTAGTCTCCATATTGAAAAAAAGCAAGGAAAAGACATTTAGTTATTTATAACCTAAATTTACCAAACCAATTCATGTCTAAAGATTCACTTTGATGTTTCTAAGCTAACATTGTGAAGGATTTGTTTTTCCCTCAAAAATGTCAGTACATTCAAAATATTAATGTTCAACTTACATTCTTGAAATTCTGAGAATATTAAATTTTCCAAGTATTTATTAGTATCTCTAATGAAAAAATTCTCTTTTTTCCTAAGACACTATAACTTAATTTATTCTAGAAGTAGGGAAATATTTCATTTTCTTATCTATGAGCAGTAAAAGGTTTTTCTCAAATACACAGCCACCAACAGGACTTAAAACTTCAGTTCTACCACCCTAGGCACAGGACACTAGAAAACACAAAACACACATTCTCAAAGTGTTTTTCTCCTCGTCAGTGGAAATAATATTTTCTACATGGATTTGAGCACAACAAAAGACAAACAATATAGACCAACTGACCAAACTCTGTGTCATCTCTCGCCCAACAGAGAATAGATTCCCATCATCCTATAGAGATCCCAAGTGAATACATCATGAAACCAGATTGCCAATTAGAGCTACCCCAAACAGGAAATCATTTATAGATTATGGGACCTTGACTGGCCTGTTGGTTCAGTGCACGAGTTCCTGGAATTGGCTGGGTTTTCATACTTCTTTTTTTTTTTTTTTTTTTTTTTTTTAATACAGGAGGGTTCAGTACCCAGTTGGGAAAATGGACATTACCTAACATTGAGTTAACCAAAACTGGTAACTATTAGCCAAGGATCCAAAACAATAATAATGAAGCAAGGAAACCGGAATAAAAGGCACCAAATCAGAAGAAAATGGAGAGTCAGAATTTCACTCCAGAGGCCACTTCTTTGGAACTGTTTCACCAGTTCCAGCAGGCAGGCATACTATGTATTTTGATGGCAACCTCCAACCCTATTAAAGTGTAATTTTTAAGTAGTTGAAAACATGGTTCTCATACAAACATAGAGGGAGCACTTGCCGAAGATTTATTTAGCTTATTTAATGAAAAAAGCAGCAAGATGATACAGCTGGCCCAAAAGAGAATTAGAGTTTAGGTAATTTCTCAGGAAAGACATATGAAATAATCTGTTTAGAGACAAAGCCATTTAGCATCAAACAGGACAATAAAACCATAACTTTGAGATGTTTTTCTTTCCACTGGGCCAAAATCATTTTCAGGTCTTCAAAACACAAATCTACACGTCAACTTACAACTTCATAAGTCTGAGCCAAATTAGTAGTAAATTACAGGTCATACAAGCGTATCTGTCCATTGGTAATTAAATTATGCTTTGGTAAGCCTCTTAGGCTATGCTTCAACACATTGCTGAAGAGATTTTGAAACTCTTTGAGCTCATGGATCCTCTCCTTAGCTGTGTCCAGTCTACTGATATATTCATCACAAGCATTCATCATTTATATTGCAGTGTTTCTGACTTACAGCATTTCCTTTTTTTTAATTTTATTTTATTTTTAAACCTCAAACACTGTATTAGTTTTGCCAAACATCAAAACGAATCCGCCACAGCATTTCCTTTTGATTGTTTGTACAAATGTTATCTCTCTGCTCACATGACACACCTATTCTTGCATGTTGTCTACTTTCTATATTAGATTCCTTATCAAATTAATCAGCAGATCAGATCAGTCGCTCAGTCGAGTCCGACTCTTTGCGACCCCATGAATTGCAGCACGCTAGGCCTCCCTGTCCATCACCAACTCCCAGAGTTCACTCAGACTCCCGTCCATCGAGTCAGTGATGCCATCCAGCCATCTCATCCTCTGTCATCCCCTTCTCCTCTTGCCCCCAATCCCTCCCAGCATCAGAGTCTTTTCCAATGAGTCAACTCTTCGCATGAGGTGTTCAAAGTACTGGAGTTTCAGCTTTAGCATCATTCCTTCCAAAGAAATTCCAGGGCTGATCTCCTTCAGAATGGACTGGTTGGATCTCTTTGCAGTCCAAGGGACTCTCAAGAGTCTTCTCCAACACCACAGTTCAAAAGCATCAATTCTTCGGTGCTCAGCCTTCTTCACAGTCCAACTCTCACATCCATACATGACCACAGGAAAAACCATAGCCTTGACTGGATGGACCTTTGTTGGCAAAGTAATGTCTCTGCTTTTGAATATGCTATCTAGGTTGCTCATAACTTTCCTTCCAAGGAGTAACCGTCTTTTAATTTCATGGCTGCAAGCACCATCTGTAGTGATTTTGGAGCCCAGAAAAATAAAGTCTGACACTGTTTCCACTGTTTGCCCATCTATTTCCCATGAAGTGATGGGACCGGATGCCATGATCTTCGTTTTCTGAATGTTGAGTTTTAAGCCAACTTTTTCACTCTCCACTTTCACTTTCATCAAGAGGCTTTTTAGTTCCTCTTCACTTTCTGCCATAAGGGTGGTGTCATCTGCATATCTGAGGTTATTGATATGTCTCCCGGCAATCTTGATTCCAGCTTGTGTTTCTTCCAGTCCAGCGTTTCTCGTGATGTACTCTGCATATAAGTTAAATAAACAGGGTGACAATATACAGCCTTGACGAACTCCTTTTCCTATTTGGAACCAGTCTGTTGTTTCATGTCCAGTTCTAACTGTTGCTTCCTGACCTGCATATAGGTTTCTCAAGAGGCAGATCAGGTGGTCTGGTATTCCCATCTCTTTCAGAATTTTCCACATAGTTACCTAAAATTCCCAGTCTAATAATATCAAAATCTGTGCCATATCTGAATCTGGTTCTGAGGCATGACTTGTCTCTTCAGACTTTTTGCTTTTTCAGAATATCCTGTAATTTTTTGTTGCAAGCTGTGTATGATATAAAAGGAACTGAGAGAGACCTGAGATGTGAGGTGTTATATTTATCTGAATAGGAGTTAAATTGTGTTTACTGTTAGCTGTAGGTGTCAGAGACTAATATTTCCTCTAGTATCTTTTCTTTTTTGGTCTACTTTTTTTTTTTTTTTTTTTGCCTTTGGGTTTTCCTAGAGACTCCTTAAATAGAGTCTGAGGCCTGTGGGACGTTCAGCTGCCAGTCCCTGTTATTTTCAGGAGCCCTATTGATATGGTGTACAGTGTAGGGAGGAGAGGCAGTCTAGAGTCCATGGTCAGGTCTCAGTCTTTTTGTGAGCCTGAGATGGGCATTTCTCTTTACCCCTAGTTGGTTCTCTGGTGGCTCAGTAAAGAATTCACCTGCCAATGCAGGAGATGCAGGAGGTGAGGGTTTGATCCCTGGGTCAGGAAGATCCCCTGGAGAAGGAAATGGCAAGCCACTCTTGTGTTCTTGCCTGGGAAATCCCATGGACAGAGAAGCCTGGCAGGCTATAGTCCATGAAGTCGCAAAAGAATTGGATATGACTTAGCGACTAAACAACAACAAAAAAGGTTGGTTAGGCTTTGGTAAAACCCCAGTCAGTGAGGCTCTGGTAAAGAGTTTTCCTTGACAGCAGGCCCTGAGAAAGAGAACAGAGAGCTTTGGGCATACTGTACTTTGCTCCTGCCCCTATCAGAGCATCAGGGAAAGTTGGGACCTGGTGGGGCTGCTGGAGGTAAAACTCATGAAACCGTGGGGCTTCCCCTGAAATTTTTAACGTGGAGTTTTTAACTTAAAAACTAGTTACAATGCTAGTAACTACTCTACAATGAATCTCCAGCAATTCTTCAATTATAGTTTTAAGTCTTCCTACTAACTCCAGCGGGGGTCCTCTGCTTCTGGGCATCTGTTCTTGGTAAGCAAAGATTCTCTGTATCCACTTCTTTGTCTCCTGGGGGCAGCAGTTTACCCTGTGACCTTAAGTCTCTGGTGGATGTAAGAAGAGTTGTTGATCTTCAGTTTATTCCATTTTTTTCTCTTTGGGGAAACAGTGATAACTTTCAACCTCTTTATATGTCAGACTGGAACCACAATGAGAATCATAATCAGCTTTACAGATTTATTATGATAATGACATTAAATATATTAGATAAGTTAATATTTAAGACATGATATATAGGAAGCAACTAATAAATGGAAGATATGTTTATTAATATTCCTAAAGATTTTTTTAATCAGACAAAATAACTAAATAAGAAAGTCAGTGTATTTTCAGTGAGTTGTTTCTCACTGGCCACACTTCATAGAGTCAGATCACTGCCGCACTGCAACTCATGTCATCTGGAGAGCCCCACTCAAATTTTCCCAAATGTCAACATTTAGTTGGTGTTTAGGCATCATATGAAAAATAAAATTAATCTTCATCATAAAAGGAAGCATTCCAAATATTATAAAATTATCAACATTAGCTAAAAAATGAATGGTTCTAACAAAAGGTTTGTGTCTCAGTTATATTCCCTATGCACAAGGACCATTCTACAGATCAGATCAGATCAGTCACTCAGTCGTGTCCGACTCTCTGCGACCCCATGAATTGCAGCATGCCAGGCCTCCCTGTCCATCACCAACACCCGGAGTTCACTGAGACTCACGTCCATCGAGCCAGGGATGCCATCCAGCCATCTCATCCTCTGTCGTCCCCTTCTCCTCCTGCCCCCAATTCCTCCCAGAATCAGAGTCTTTTCCAATGAGTCAGCTCTTCGAATGAGATGGCCAAAGTACTGGAGTTTCAGCTTTAGCATCATTCCATTCCAAAGAAATCCCAGGGCTGATCTCCTTCAGAATGGACTGGTTGGATCTCCTTGCAGTCCAAGGGGCTCTCAAGAGTCTTCTCCAACACCACAGTTCAAAAGCATCAATTCTTCGGCACTCAGCCTTCTTCACAGTCCAACTCTCACATCCATACATGACCACAGGAAAAACCATAGCCTTGACTAGACGAACCTTTGTTGGCAAAGTAATGTCTCTGCTTTTGAATATGCTATCTAGGTTGATCATAACTTTCCTTCTAAGGAGTAAGCGTCTTTTAATTTCATGGCTTCAGTCACCATCTATAGTGATTTTGGAGCCCAGAAAAATAAAGTCTGACACTGTTTCCACTGTTTCCCCATCTATTTCCCATGAAGTGATGGGACCAGATGCCATGATCTTCGTTTTCTGAATGTTGAGTTTTAAGCCAACTTTTTTACTCTCCACTTTCACTTTCATCAAGAGGCTTTTTAGTTCCTCTTCACTTTCTGCCATAAGGGTGGTGTCATCTGCATATCTGAGGTTATTGCTATTTCTCCCGGCAATCTTGATTCCAGCTTGTGTTTCTTCCAGCCCAGCGTTTCTCGTGATGTACTCTGCATATAAGTTAAATAAACAGGGTGACAATATACAGCCTTGACGAACTCCTTTTCCTATTTGGAACCAGTCTGTTGTTCCATGTCCAGTTCTAACTGTTGCTTCCTGACCTGCATACAAATTTCTCAAGAGGCAGATCAGGTGTTCTGGTATTCCCATCTCTTTCAGAATTTTCCACAGTTTATTGTGATCCACACAGTCAAAGGCTTTGGCAGAGTCAATAAAGCAGAAATAGATGTTTTTCTGGAACTCTCTTGCTTTTTCCATGATCCAGCGGATGTTGGCAATTTGATCTCTGGTTCCTCTGCCTTTTCTAAAACCAGCTTGAACATCAGGAAGTTCACGGTTCATATATTGCTGAAGCCTGGATTGGAGAATTGTGAGCATTACTTTACTAGCGTGTGAGATGAGTGCAATTGTGCGGTAGTTTGAGCATTCTTTGGCATTGCCTTTCTTTGGGATTGGAATGAAAACTGACCTTTTCCAGTCCTGTGACCACTGCTGAGTTTTCCAAATTTGCTGGCATATTGAGTGCAGCACTTTCACAGCATCATCTTTCAGGATTTGGAAGAGCTCAAATGGAATTCCATCACCTCCACTAGCTTTGTTCGTAGTGATGCTTTCTAAGGCCCACTTGACTTCACATTCCAGGATGTCTGGCTCTAGGTCAGTGATCACACCATTGTGATTATCTGGGTCGTGAAGATCTTTTTTGTACAGTTCTTCTGTGTATTCTTGCCATCTCTTCTTAATATCTTCTGCTTCTGTTAGATCCATACCATTTCTGTCCTTTATTGAGCTCATCTTTGCATGAAATGTTCCTTTGGTATCTCTGAGTTTCTTGAAGAGATCCCTAGTCTTTCCCATTCTGTTGTTTTCCTCTATTTCTTTGCATTGATCACTGAGGAAGGCTTTCTTATCTCTTCTTGCTATTCTTTGGAACTCTGCATTCAGATGTTTGTATCTTTCCTTTTCTCCTTTGCTTTTCGCTTCTCTTCTTTTCACAACTATTTGTAAGGCCTCCCCAGACAGCCATTTTGCTTTTTTGCATTTCTTTTCCATGGGGATGGTCTTGATCCCTGTCTCCTCTACCATGTCACAAACCTCATTCCATAGTTCATCAGGCACTCTATCTATCAGATCTAGGCCCTTAAATCTATTTCTCACTTCCACTGTATAATCATAAGGGATTTGATTTAGGTCATACCTGAATGATCTAGTGGTTTTCCCTACTTTCTTCAATTTAAGTCTGAATTTGGCAATAAGGAGTCCATGGTCTGAGCCACAGTCAGCTCCTGGTCTTGTTTTTGCTGACTGTATACATGTTTGGCTGCAAAGAATATAATCAATCTGATTTCAGTGTTGACCATCTGGTGATGTCCATGTATCGAGTCTTCTCTTGTGTTGTTGGAAGAGGGTGTTTGTTATGACCAGTGCATTTTCTGAAGCCCTTTCTAGAAAAATCGGTTAATATGTGAAACACAAAGTCTGGTTCATGGGAGACAATAAACACATTTGTTGTTTTCCTTATCTCCTCCTTCCTTTCCCCTAGTGAGGACACATTAAAGCGAATTCTTCAAATTAAATGAATTCAGAAAAGCAGGGTTAAAATTTAGTCAATTTGTCAGTATTGAAAACTCAAAGATGTCACTAGTCTTAGTGTATTCTAAGTTCTTAAGCTATCTGAATGTTAACATCTAAGTTTATTATCTTATCATTGTACACCCTACTTTTTATGCACCTCAAATTATAGGAGTATTATTTATAAGTGATCTCTATTTAAAGCATTATCTGTGTCACTAAATATCAGAGATATCATTTGTCATTTAGCCTTCAGGATAATAAACCATGCATTTGTCCTGTGGGTGATGCAGATGGCCCCTCAAAGAAGACCATGACTTCTAACATTTCTTGTCTCCATCAATGTATATTTCACTATTTACTCAATTTTTTACTTTTTTCAAGCTATAAAACAATATGCCAATAGAGTAGCATTCCACAGACATGGTGGTCCAGCATCTACCACCCCAAATTATCCACAAATAGAAAAGATATATAAGTCCTTGCTACTCAAGGTGTAGCCCATATACCAATGGCATTGGTGTATGTTTATCCATTCTGTGTAACAAATACTCCAAAATTTAGCAAGGCAAACAACAAATGTGTTATCTCAGTTTCTGTGAGTCAGAAGTCTGGCACAGGTAAACTGAGTGTTTCTGGCTTGAGTCTCTTCAAAGTCTGCAATTAGCACATCAGATGGAGCTGCAGTCATTTCACAGCCCCCTCACTGCTTCATGCTCACTCACATAGGCAGTAGTAGTGGGCAGGCCTCTGTTCAGTTCAGTTCAGTTCAGTCGCTCAGTCGTGTCCGACTCTTTGCGACCCCATGAATCGCAGCACGCCAGGCCTCCCTGTCCATCACCAACTCCCGGAGTTCACTCAAACTCACATCCATCGAGTCGGTGATGCCATCCAGCCATCTCATCCTCTGTCATCCCCTTCTCCTCCTGCCCCCAATCCCTCGCAGCATCAGAGCCTTTTCCAGTGAGTCAATTCTTTGCATGAGGTGGCCAAAGTACTGGAGTTTCAGCTTTAGCATCCTTCCTTCCAAAGAAATCCCAGGGTTGATCTCCTTTAGAATGGGCTGGTTGGATCTCCTTGCAGTCCAAGGGACTCTCCAGAGTCTTCTCCAACACTACAGTTCAAAAGCATCAATTCTTCAGCACCTAGCCCCTTACTAACTATTGTCCAGAGATATCAGTTCTGTATCATGGAGATCTCACAATAGTACACCTCACAGCCTGGCAGATTCCTCTCCTCTCAGCAAGTAAAAGAATGTACCCAAGACAGAAAACAGTCTTTTTGTAATCTTTTCTCAGAACTGACATCCCATCATTTTTGCCATATTGTATTCCTAAGAAACCAGTCAAAAGGTCCAGTCTACACTCAGGCTGGGATGTAGATACCAGGAAAGAGAGGGTTTTATTTGGAGGCATCTCAGAGGCTACCTACCTGTACTGGCATCTGCTGAGAACTTGTTCGAAATGCAGGATCACAGAATTAGTGGAGAGAATCTGAATTTTAACAAGACTCCAAGGTAATATATATGTCAAGAAGCACTGCTCCAGGGAGCAAAGCCCACGTGCTTTACTCTTTGCAGAGGCTGCTTCTTCACCTAATTTTACTCACTGCTTAAAGTCACTTTCTAAGAATTGTAAAGGTTAATTTTCCTTGCATCTGAGTTCTCTCATACTCAACAAATAGGAAAATTATAGTTACTGAAGTATTACTGAAGTACTGCTGTGCTGCAGATAGCAGATTAGAAAGAATTGAGTGACTCAGGAAGAAAAAATGGCATAAGAACTGTGGCAAACAGATCTAATATCAATATCTAGTAGTTACTGAAAGAGAAAACTGAGCACTTTTACAAGAAGGGACCATATGAAAAAAGGACTAACAAGTGATTACCTCAATAACCCCTAAGTGCATTGTTGAATAACTCTGAATTAGAAATACTCTGTTCATGGTGGTGGCCTCTTACTACTACTTGATTCTGTCTGGTTCTACTACTTTGTTCTATTTACAGAGATGGAGAAGAGCACAGCATATTTTAGAAATAAATCCATGAAAGATTATAATATAGAAATGTAAATACTAAGTGGGTCTAAGTATCTTGATTATTCCCTTTCCAAATAGATTTTATATCTCAATGATGCTTAAAGAATAATCTGTATTCAGTATTTGAAACCTTTCCATAAAAGACCACTAATAACTTTGGTATAAATATTTTACATCTCCCTCAAATTCTACTTAGGGGAAAAGATAAAATTCCATTCCATACCGACTGTATGTTTAGTGACATCATGCTGGCAGCTTGACACTGGCCATTGTAGGAGTATTTACAGCATAGAAACTGTAAAACTTCATAAATCAGAACTTGACTTAACTTTGTTGATTATCTTAAGACAATGATCTTAAGGGGAAAATGATCCAATGGGGAAAATGTTGATACTACAGATTCGACTTAAAACTGTGTCATGTCCTTAGCTATTACATTATCCATAGCACAAAAAAATTACTGGGAAATACTCTGTATGCAGTCAAAAACTCATCTAACTCAGCCAAATTGCTCCCATCACTGACAAATCCATAAAGCTCAGATGTAACTCATGCTGAGGCTGAAACAGGTTTCAGTTTAATGAATATAATTTGCACTAGGGTGGAAAATGGTTAAACAACAGATCACATATCAGACTTAAGGAAGAAAAATTATTTAGAAAAGAGTTAGTGGACTGGGATCAATTCTATTTGTTCAATTATGGTTGGACTGAAACTAGAAGTTGCTGTATGTACAATAATTCAACAAAAATAAACTAAAGGAGTCTCTGAGAATCAGTTACAGTACATGAAATTTACAATAAAAGGTACTGTATATTTTATTTTATAAAACATTCTATATAAATTATATATGTAATTTTATATAAATATTTTAGTATTATTTGTATCAGCACAGTTTCTATTATGCGCATGTATGCATGTTGTGTGTGTGTGTAGATTTCCAGGGAGCCAACCGTTCAACATTTCCCAGCACAGCACCCTGCCTCCTGCTTCCCTCCCATTGGAGACACAGCCACTACAAATCACAGGGGGACACATTACCAAATCCGAGCCTTCCGTGTAAAAATCGCACTTTAAATTCTAAATTAGAAAAATGAACATGCAGAAAGAACATTGATTATAAGTTAGCAGAAAAACTCTTCTGGTCTGTGTTCTGTGTGGGAGCTCTTCTATTACAAATATGGGGAGTCCATGTTTCAGTGACATCATTCCAAATGAATTTCAGCTCAGGTGATTTATAGTCTTATACATTAGCCAGAATTATACTTTGCATATACATATTGAAATCTCTCAAGAAAGAAATTTTCACTGTATTAGGTTATGGTAAAGGAGTTTTCATCACAGGCATCTAAGTATCAACTGGAGCTAAAACCTGACCGAATAAGGCTGTAGAGTTCTCTGTCTTCCTTTGGTAATCAGAGGACTCACCAGCAGACACTATACAGATCTCATGAGCAGGCCTGATGGCAGGAATTTATGTTCAAGATTCAGGAGAATCACATGTGCCCCTTTCAAATAAACCAGATGCAGCTATCTAATTTATCAAAACAATATCAATTGGTCAGCTGTGCTGATGATAGTGTTTTTATGTATGTAATTTAGTCTTTGGGGAAATTACCCCTCTATGAGGTTTTGGAAAACAGTGAACTGTTTTAGTTATTGTTCATTTCCACATAAAAACAATCCAAATGGAGGAAGACAAAGCTGACCGATAGAAAAATGGAATCCTCTGTTGCCCAATTCAAAACAAATTCTGTTGTAAATTTTGAACTGGCTAAGAAAGCAGAGGAAAAATTTGGCAGACTAGCTCTGACTTGCAAATGCTACATGCTCTTCTCCTAACGCATTCTAAACCCAAAGCATTGGATGCAAGTATTGTACTGTGTCTTCTCAGACTGCAGTAAGATGGTGCCATCCTTAAGGGTCCTCTGGACAAAATAGGAGTGCTTTAGAAATACAGCTATTAATAAAACTGCTGGAAATTTTAAGGATGAGTAGACAGGAAATCTGTATTCTTCAGAGGATGTGGCAAATTTGAGGAGGGAGTACATTTAGACAAGAGGAGGTTATACAAAGGGAACATGCAGATAAACTGGGATAAACTATTAGAGAAATAATATTCTAAGTATCTTTACAACAGCCCTTTAATTTAGTACATTAGATGCTTTTGATTTTTTTTTTTTAGATATTTAGAAATAAATACAGCTAGAAAAAAGGCCTTCCGCCAATTACAAATTTGAAAAAAAAAATGCTGATTGTTTTTTTCACCTTAGACACTAGGATTAGGACATCACATTAAAAGGTAAATCTAATTTATTCTCCTTCCTTCATATTCATGATCACTAACTTGCTTGCAAAATAGTCTTCTTCCTATAACAGCTTGCTGGACATTTGGGATTTGGGTCATGGATACTGTGGATTTTACAGTAGGTTGCACAACTGGGAGATGGCCTGCTTTTATCTGATTAGTCAATTCCCATAAATAAAAAGATAAGAATGGTACAGGAGAGCTTTGTGAGAGATATGAACACTGGTGCTATGCAAGCCTGCAGGATGACAAGAAGGAGTGAGCAATGTCCCTATTTGGCAGATAGATTCAGCAGCTCATGTGCACATTTCAGTTAATATATAGACCCATTAAATATGGTATGTACGTTTATCTTGGCACAGAACACAAATATTACTTTTAGTGAAACCCAAATGGCAAGAGCTAAAATTACTATCGCCACAGAATTTCTGATAAGGTGATTAAAATTCACATAGAGCTCAAACTCTAGCCATGAGCTTTTACTAGCTAAGTAATTTGCCAGAGATGGAGCAGTAAATTAATTGCTCTGTCTCCTGTATAGCTTGAATGATTCTCTCATAGCAGAAACAATTTAGTAATCAAATGGCCACAGGAGTGACAATCAGAGACTATGTTAGAATGAAGGGAAATCCTGAGATGATCTGATCTACAGAATCTTCTTATAACATTTTCAATGAAACCTCAATACAGAGAGCAGAGAAAAGTGATACATGGATTTCTCTACTGAATTACATTTTCAATATTGGGCAGAAATTAGACTTTGTTCACAGACTACTTTACTATGTCTATTGGGTCCAGGGGTTCACCAGAGCTCAAAATTAATCCCCAGGATTCTTCTTCTTGTATAAGAAGATTGTATATGCCAAGCCACCTTGCCCAAAGGTAGACAGACAATGACAGGCCAGAGCCCTGTCCTGGGTTCCTTACACACCACCACCAAAGAAGTCCATTTATTTGGCAACTTTGTGATGAAGTGAAAGCATGACCATATTCTTTCTTGGATTCCAGTGAGACAATTCATAACCTTTGTATTCTTGTAGTAGTAAAATGATAGATTGGACAAAAACATAGATCTGGAAAAGTTTATTATTAAGAATATTTGCTTTTCAAGACCCCCCCATTAAGTTCTTCTATAGACCAGTTCATTGATCATAATTGACATGAAATTTCAGTCTTCATTCTGTCTAGAGTTGAGAGACCTATTATGCTACAATTTTGAAGCATGAGAGGCTTATTAAGTATGAAGATGGGCTGTACTGCAATACCTAAGGGCCAGAGGTGACAAGTGAAGAGGAAAGGAGGAAAGGACATTGACATCTCTTTGGATCAATA
Organism: Bubalus kerabau; assembly: GCF_029407905.1. Taxonomy (NCBI): domain Eukaryota; kingdom Metazoa; phylum Chordata; class Mammalia; order Artiodactyla; family Bovidae; genus Bubalus; species Bubalus kerabau. The sequence continues at coordinate 97,005,356 of NC_073627.1, read as the reverse complement.
ATGCAAACCTTACAAAAAAATCTTTTTTTGGTAGCATCCTATTTGTTTGTTCCCTTTGTTTAATTTCTTTCACTAAGTGTTTACAGAACAATGCTGTTGTATTAGTACGAGTTATCACCTCAGAACGCACAGAATAATGCTTGGAGTGTGATTTACGTCGTGAAGTCCACTTCCTTTCAGAGATACTATCTTGTAACCTGTGCATTTAAGCTGGGAATAACCTTGCCCTAGTTACTCAGTGTTTGAACTCTGTGAATCAGTGGAGTGGGATTTCGTGCTTGGAATGCTGTAATACTGAAGAGCTCTTTCTTGCTACCTTGTTCTTTCCCCTCGAGCGCTGTATCACTAGCAAGTGTTAGTCAGTCATTTGTGTCCGACTCTTTGTGACCCAATGGACTCCTCTGCCATGGGATTCTTCAGGCAACAACACTGGAGGGGGTTGCCATTCCCTCCTGCAGGGGATCTTCCCAACCCACGGATTGAACCTGGGTCACTCATATTGCAGGCAGATTCTTAACCATCTAAGCCATTAGGGAAGCCCTATGATATTACTGACTTATAACAAAACTCAAGGGAGGGGCATTCTTGACAGATGGTTCAACTTACGGCAATCATTCAGGCCTTGGACAAATAAAACTTGTACATCCATTATGCGTTAAGCACTTTTGGAGGAACAGGACAGACCAAGTCCCCTGCCCTCTGTGATGGCTTACATGCTCATATGGGAGACAGAAAATAAAAAGTAAACAAGTAATAAGTAGGATGATTTCCATTAGTCATAAGTATTATGAAGGGAACATAAAAATATAGAAATGCTGTGTACAACTAAGCATAGGAATTAGATACTATGATTGATCAGGAAGGGGCTCTCCAAGGAGGAGTCACTTAAACTCAGACCATGAGGAAGTCCTCCCAACCACCACTGTCCTCAGAGAAATGTCCTGGGATCTTGTAAGACCTCAAGTGGGAAAACCACACAGGTTCCTGCCCACTGGGCAAGACTGCTGTTTTCTGAATGGATGGGCAGACTTCCTAAGGACTGATGTGCATAACAGTGAGGAAAGGCAGGGCAGCTGCTGGAGACAGAAGCCACATGGTGATTTAGTCCTGGTGGTGGATCGTTCCTACTTTGAAGTTTCCCCAGGAGTAACATTTGCTAAGTCGCTTCAGTTGTGTCCAACTCTGTGTGACCCCATAGACGGCAGCCCACCAGGCTACCTCGTCCCTGGGACTCTCCAGGCAAGAACACTGGAGTGGGTTGTCCTTTCCTTCTCCAATGCATGAAAGTGAAAAGTGAAAGGGAAGTCACTCAGTCGTGTCTGACTCTTAGCAACCCCATGGACTGCAGCCTACCAGGCTCCTCCATCCATGGGATTTTCCAGGCAAGGGTACCGGAGTGGGGTGCCATTGCCTTCTCCAAGGAGTAACATAACTGTACCTTAATTCCAGGAGAAAGCACTATTAGGTGGAGTGCCAGGTAACAGGCAGACAGCCGTGTGAACCGAATGGCCCAGGGCTCGCTCCCACGGTGGGAAGCTGTTTACTCTCTCCCCGGAGGACACAGGGTTAGATGCAGTTAAGTGTGTAATCATTATCAGCCTGACCAACACGTTCTTAGTGACTCGCTTTCGTCATATTTTCCCCTACAGTGGTTCAATGGCCTGTGAATGTTTGCTTTCAGAAGAAAAGAATTTTTTTATTTAAATAAATCATTTCATGGTCAAAGGAAGCTTTTGTTACTTCAGAGTCTACTCCCCTCTCATTCATATTGCTCAACAAAACTGAACACTTCTTATGTGATGCAGCCACTGTGTAGCTCAGACAAAAACTGCTGGGAAAAAAGTATAAGTATGTTTTAACCCTCCAGTGACACAGTTACTGGGAATGTGCATTATTGTCTTAAGAGCTGAACTTTCTCAGATCCTAAAATTACGACTATTTCCCCTCCGCAAAATCAATCCATCCTTAAAACAGACCATAAGAGATGGACAAAACGTAAGACACGGCTTTTTTAAGGAACTGAAAGCTTAGCTGAAGAAACAGCTAAAAGACACAATAATAGGTAGCAACATAAGTGTACAAAATTAAGGTAGACTGTCAGATACAAACTACACAGTAGAGGGTAAACAGGCCGGCAGAAGAGATACTTCATGGAAGAATTAGGACTTCAAGAATGGGGAGAATTTGGACGGGAAAACAGTCAAGTATTTCAAGTGAAGGGAGTAACAGGGAATACGTCCAGATCTGGGCATGCGCAGGAACATTCTGACAGGACAGGGTGGGGATGTGAACAAATGTAGCTGTGATTCATCTGGGGAGCTGTTGGGAAATGGCCACACTTCCATTGCACTGTTCCTACAATGGGCACAGCATGTT